>NC_044030.1:51342859-51522563 GCF_900496995.4 Aquila chrysaetos chrysaetos
AAGCCATCTCAAAATAATCCCAACTTACTTCTCCCTCCCTAGCCTCCTCTCCTTTGTGTTTTAGTGGGTAGCATCTGTAGATCTCAGCTGGCATTTAGAATGGCGTTTTAATCGCAGCAGCTTCTCTTCTGCTAGGTGTGCAGAGGGATTTTGCTAAGTTTCCTTAAACTAAATTCCGATGATGGCATCTCAGGTTGCTGATTCAAGATTTTGCTGCTCTGTGGTGTCACTTTTGACGGATGGTACCTAATGCAATCAGCCACCACTAAGGCAAGGCCTTCGTTTGACCAAAGGGTCCAAAGGAAGAAAAAAAAAAAGGAAAAAAAAAGAAAAAAAAAAATCCAGCCCTCCACCCAGCAACCAAATAGGGCAGGCTGTTTCTGAATCACTATTTCCCAATGCTTTAGCAGAAGATGCCTCCCTTTGCGCATGTTTTTGATAAATTTAAGAAGTCAAATCACTGACACAGATGGATAATCCAAGTGTATAGGGTGAAGAGTTATAAATTAACACATTATTCCCTCTTAATGTGAAATACTTGAGAATGCATTTTCTCGGTCCCCTGACATCTACCCAGTGAGGGCTCGCATTGTACTTTTCAAGTGGCATTGATTTGTTAAAGCGCTGAATTAGCATCTCAGGCCAGCTGCCTGTTCCACTGTTGTGTTGTTGGGTTCATTCTCTCTCTCTCTCTCTGCCTTGCTTCCCGCTGCCTTGGCCACACACAGGGCTTCAGCCTGCTTACCCCAGCTTTTCCCCTCTGTTATTTTAGCTAATCCAGGTAATACACTCACCAAATGTGCCTTGCCGACCTGAGTAAATTAACGTATTTCTCATTGCATAAAGCTTGTAATATGCACGTGTGTGTATATGCATGTGCGTGCGTGCGTAATATTTTTGGTTGGACTGGGGAAGGAATAAGCAGGGGGCGGAGGGGAGAAGGCGATGGGCTGCAAGGATGAATGGCTGCGTTTACCAGCCTCATTCTCTAGTGAAGTTACACATTGTTCTTTTATTTAATTTGCGTTGTGCCGAGGTCTTCCGTACAGCAGCTGAGTCAAAGGGGAAAGAGAGAAGAAATAGAAGGAATATATGTCAAGTCAGAAGAGCTATTGAAATGCAATATTAAACTGCATATCTTAGGTCTGAATTTTAGAGTCTCTAGTACTTTGTCTAGTTGATCATTAATGGAGGTCTGCACAGATCTAAAGATAGTTTGTGGTTACATGTCTGTATTGAAATATGCTATTTATAACTGTGAGTTTTTATTCTGATTGTAATTAGCTGGTTTTAAGACTTTCCTCCTCCCACCCTTTCTTTCCTCTCTCAGCCTATCCCTATTACTGCTAACTTACTATTCACTTTTAACATTTTCAGTGCAACTTCATACTTTATATTTCTCATGGTGGCACCTGACAGATTTGTAGCTATGCCCTAATTGGCTAAATTATGCTAGTAATACGTGTATTGCAGTCATGAAGATTATGTACATGAAATTAACATTACATTTCATTTAAGATGGCTAATAAAATAGTCATATTTTTATCTGTGGTTCCTTGGCATAGATGAACCAAATTTCTAGAGCTAGTGTTGAGTAGTGAAATGACATTGTTTTATACTGCACATTCATTATTCCTGCACTATTTTGATTATCTTTTTCTTACCATTGTTTGCTGTGAGAGTTTAACATAATTCTTTCCCATGCTATCCTTCTGATAATGGAAATGTCAGGAATAACCACAGGAATTTTCCTTTCTGTCCTTTATAACATGACAAATTCTGTTGTTTGGGATACAGTGCTTCTGGGAAACCTTTTATTCTTGCAAGTGAATAAAGTGATACATGTTTCTAGGCATCAGGGTTTGAAATCTCAGTAAGACTGCATAAGATCCACGTTGATCACCTATTTTGTTTATAGCTACTAGCATAATCTTCTAATAATTGCATAATAGTTAGTACTAATTACAGGCCATATTTTGAAAATCTTAGTTGCTATTAACACAATGAGACATTTTGACTTTGCGAAAGCATGGATTAGATTCCTTGCCTATTTACATTTTATCTTTTCAAAGGTTATACATCTATTAGGCTTCAAACACAGTAGAACTAGAGTATTTGCAATTTGCGAAATTTATATCAGTTTTCAAGTATAAAGTAAGAAGTGTTCTTTGCCTTGAGATGCTTACATTCAAAACCTGAACTCAACAGACTAAGATTAACATAATGTCCTGACTGAGTAATTGGTCCTGATCCGATAGAGATATTTTTTGGTAGGTAACGGTTTTAGAATTTTGGCTTCATAGAGTTGAGGGGATTAAACAAATTTTTGTCTTTTAACTGGACTGTCAGAGGCTAATTAGAACTATCAATGAGATAAAGAGTAGGAATGAAATACAGTAGGTCTTCCTATGTTTTCGCAGTAACATGTTAACTTCCTTCAGAGGGCATTGCCAGCATTGCCAGTGTAACTTTGTGCAGCATGCAGAGGACAAACCAAGTGTGCCCTGCTGTGTTAATGTTACATAAACATAAGATGCCATGCTGAAGTGCATCTGATACATGGTGTATGCAGATGGATATATTTCTATTATTTTAGGCAAAGAGGGGCTCTGAACCATTGGAGACTGATTTAATCATGCAAGTGATACTCTTGGCTTGGGGGCCTGGCAGAGATGAATGCTGCATAAATGCCCTCAGAGCACCTAGTGTCAGCTGAGGCATAATTGGTGGTGGTTTGGGCAGAAGCTTCTGGACTCTATTTGAGGAAAAGGTGAAATAAGAGCAAGGATCTGCAGAAGGACTAATGGAAGAGGTGACTGGATAGAAACAAAGCTTCTCACAATACTGATACCAACAGTTAAAAGAAATAGGTCTCTCCTTCCTTGTCCCAAATTCAGTTCAAATCTGTAACACCTGTTCTTTAATATCAGGGATGTCTAATATCATGGATTGTATTAAAGCTGCTAGAAGTACCTGTGCCATCTTGGTCTAGAAAAAAGTAAGATATTTGGCATTTGTAGCAGCCACAGATTTTAAGCAGGCTTGCTTATGAGGCTGTGAAGCAGTGTCCTGACTGTGGTTCCATATCTTCACTAGGTTTATTCCTTGCACTGGTTGAATTGAAGCCTCGGTTGATGATGTGCTCACATCTTCTGTTGTCATACAGAAGTCAACATAGTCTTGTCCCTACAGGCTTCAGAATTTAGCTGGAACACAATAAAGGAACAAGAAAATGTGGCGAATGGACTATCACCGTAGCTAATCCAACAATAAACGTGGCCAGAGTGGTCATTCCTTATAATAAATACAAATGCAGTTTATAATAAAGACTTTTATTCAGTGTTTTTATTATTTTTATGAGAGACACATTAGAAGTTGGACTTATGTAGAGTGAGTCAGAGATAGGCATTTGATTGGAGGTTCATTTATATATACTCCACCAAAGAAATTTTAAATACATGTGTGAGTGTAAAAAAAACCCCTTCATTAACCACCTCTGCCCCATTTTCAAATTATCTGAAAGCACTTTAAGAAAAAAAAAATCGTGTTACATAAATTCTGTGGAATAGGACTATTTCTTGTGGAAGCTGGCACCCAAATAGAGAATTAAGTTACTACCTTGAGTGCTATGGTAAAGCAGAAACTGAATTTCTAAATGCCACTCCTGTTTCTAACCACAGGGACCAAATTGTCTCTATAGAGAATTTAATATGAGGTATTGCTATTGTTCTACGATTAAATTCTTCTGTTATTTCATATTTTTGTGCACTTTTTTTTTGCCAAAGATGCCAGGAGCACTGTGAGTTCCCAGTAAGAAGAACAATTTGTAGACACTAGTTCATAACTATGACTACTCAATAAGAAAAAACTATGAATGACAGGTTACACTGCAGCTCCTTTGTCAAAACGTTCTCTACATTTTAGTCATTGCACTCTGTAAACCTCATTTTAGTAACAATGATTCTTCTCCTGCTTACTGAAATGACTGTCAGTAACGTCAGGTCATGATCCAGTTGCACAGTCCTTAGTGATCTGAAAAAGATGCAGGCCTGCCTATGGTTATTTTATGATTGTCCTACAAGTATTGACCAAGCTTTGAGAGAGAATTTTCTGGGCCTTCCTTTAGTGCCATGATGGAAGGCCAAAGGAAAGGAGCACTGGTGGCCGGGCTTCAGATAAACGAGTCTTTCGTGTGAACTGCCTAATTCCCTGAATGCACTATGTGGATCTCTGTGTGTGAGCCAAAAGGTAGTTGATGGAAATAGCAGAGTTCATATCGCAGCCTTTCTTTCTGTGCCCAATTTCCCTACCCACTGCAGGCAGCCATTTGCTACCAGGTCAAGTAAATGCGAGTTTCTCCCAGAATTATGCTTTTGTATGAAGGTGCACATGTTTCCACTAGTTCTGCCTGGGAAGAAGTCTGTATTCAACCCCTTGGGAAAGCTTCGATGCAGATGGTGGTATGGGAGCCCCCGGAGCCATCCCCTGGCAACTGAATAAGCAGTTCATTCCAGCTCTTCGGAGAAGGAGGAACAGAAGGGTTGTACTAGTTTGATACCTCAGCATCCAATCCCTGTGAACTCAGTGGAGGACTGTCATTTCAGATGCTTCTCCAGAGATACAGGAACCTGAACAAGCAGCCAGAAAACTCTTAACTGAAGATGTGAATTCACTCACTTGCTGCCTTCTCAGGACTCTGCAGCTGTCTCCTCTGGCACTAGCCCCTGCATTGATTCCAAACCCTAAATAGGAAAAGATTCTTAATGTTCTGGAGGAGGAGTCAGACAGGCACCCAGATGTTAATTCTCTTGCAATTTCCACTGGGCTTTTGTTGGTGCTAAATGTCCATCCTCCGTCAAGGATTTGATATTATTTATATTGCTCAGAGATACTACCTAATATTGATTCTTGGCTTTTCAGTTCTAAACAGTCCATTCTCCTTCTTCAGACCACTATCTTGCCCTGTCTGGTTTTGTGCCAAACCTCCAGTACTCCAGGCATCCTCGCTCAGACAAATGGTTGATTGAGGTATTTTTTTTGTGTATAGCTCTGTTTCCCAAGATGTTCTGTATGGGCAGAATTCTGATTGACAGGGTTGATTTTCTAATGTTCTACTATCTCCTTGCTATCCTGTCAGCAGATTAAAGGTTAATGGAGCACAGAAATTTCTAGACATTTAGAACCTGGTTGCTACCTTCACCCATGCTGTCATCCAAGGATTGACTGAGTAGCCTAAAGAAAATGTAGTTTATAACATGCAAGGCTGCTGTTCCTGACCCAAGCTTAAAGAATGCGGCAGGATCACAGAGTGTGTCTTTGTTGTTGAAAGTGTTCAGGACTGAGGGTTATTTGGAACAGCTTGAACCAAGCCTTCTGTGGTACATTTAGGAAGTGGTAAGATGGCTGCTATGCTGGGGAAGTATGTATACAATGGATGCCGTTGATGGTTTTTCTACAGAGATGAGCCTGAGTGGCGATCTTCCATCTATCCCAGATGGACACTTTATCAGCTGTCAGAAATAGGTGGAGCGGTGAAGAACCAAGGATATCACTTTTCTTCCTATCCTGCATCACGTTAATTTTAACTCCTTGAGAATTCTGAGGACCTGAAAAAAATAATAGATATGGTGCCTCATTTACTGTCTTTCTAAGCATTCAATTTTGCCTTGGCAGCCTAGTGGCCTCTTGGCACTTCCTTACATTACTTCATGGTGTCTAGGAGGTCAAGGGGAAACAGACCACTCTTAAGACAGAAAAGTCAACTAATTCTGGAATGATGTTTAAGTTGTATTGAACTCAGTTCATGAGAGCATCCGTCTGAAGTGAAGGCAAGAAAATATGACTGGAAGTCCAGGGTATATTGCCACTGATACAGGTTCTCAGCTATGCCCTAGAGACCCATCAGCTTGTGCTGTATGTTTCATAATTTTTGTTTCAGTGATGATAGTGCTGCTGGTACCAAAAAAAGTCCTTGCTTTAGTAGGCCCAAACAGACCATTGTCACACCTTTAGTCAGAATTAAATTGTATTGTTCAACCCTGCAGCCCTGAAAGACCTCTCAGTCCCTCTGCAGCATAGCTGTGTTCCCTCCATCTGTAGTCTACATGCTTCTTGAGATTTGTGTCTAAGCTGCCTGTGAAAGATAATTAAGAGAAGCAAATCATATATCCTAGAGAGCAGTCTGTATCTCTTTGTTTTGTAAAGATGCCCATTTCACCGTAAGAAAATTTTTAGGCATCCATAAAACAAAAAAAAAGATTCTCTACTGGTTACTCTAGATTATCTGGGAATATGTTTCAACCCAGTATCAAAGACAGTTTTGTTACAAGAGGAATCTAAACTCTGCCACCTCTCACGTACATTTTACTCCAAAGTATACTGTAAGCATTGGTTGTTTTCCTGCTTTTTTGAATCAATATGGTAACACAGAGCTGGATAAAGCAGAGGTAAATACAAACTTCTATCTACCTCTTATCCTCCTTTTTTGAATGGCTATGATACAATAAGACAGCCCCTCTACCTGACTAGTCTGAGCTATGGTGAACTGTTAATAGATTCTTTTGACGGAAGGGAGATTGGGGATTTTTCGTTTAGGTGGAAGACTCAACAGAGTTGTATAAAGCAGGATTTAGTAGAAATTACTAGTTGCTCCTTATCAGAAGGACTGAATGAGAAGAAAGCCTGTTAAATGAAAAGAAGTAATTATAAGCATGGGCAGGTCATATTGAGCATTAGAAAGCCTGGGCCACATACATGTATCTGAGGTTGCAGGCATAGGTTTGTAAACTCTATAGGCTTATATATAAATGCTGAATACATTCATACTTATTCTAGATAGAATTAAAAGTATGCCCTTTAAAAAGATGGCAGTTCTTTTCCAATTCATGGATTTGGGTCCTTTAGATGCTGAAAAATTTCTGAAATGCAAGAGTGTACCTTTAAAAGAACAACTATTGATTTCTAGCAAGAAGATCAGATTTTTCAGAACAGAAAAACAGTTTCTGGGAACTTTGTGTTCTGAGTGAGTATATTATCATCCATAGTCTAAATTTAAAGTATTGTTTCCCTTCAGCAATGGAACAGCTTTGATTGCATATATGCCTACTTAACTTTCGTCTTTGCTCCAAATGCTATTCTTCATGCTGAACATTTACACCACTGTGTTACATGTTCATGGTAAACAGAAAGCAATCTGTATAGCCAAGTATATTGAAAAATATTTTGTATGTGTAAGGAAGCACTCCTTTTCCTTCCTTATCACCTAACACAAGTACGAATCGTAATATAAGTGAAAAGTCAAGATTATTTGCTATAACCAGAAGGAAATTCTGTGGATACCAGAACATCATTTGCAAAACTGCAGCTTTCCCCCCAAATTATCTGCATCTTCGCATCATACCATAAACTAATCCATAATAGGGTGGAGATTATAAAAAGTCTGTTCTGTGGGCAGCCTAGCCCATATTTGTCCAACATTGGATTTCTTTCTCTGAAGTATGTGATACTAACCACTGTTCACTGTCGCTGCTTTGGCATTTGTAAAATCTGTGATGTTCTAGAAAAAAGGGAATCAAACTTGAATTTCCTGAAAACATAAGCACTAGTTAGACAAACCTGGAGTCCAGAGGAACTGCTGCTTTCTGTTGCATTCTGGAAACATGATTCTCAATGGAAAAATCACAGAAAAATTATTGTCAATGCCAATGACACAAGGCATTCTTCATCAACAGATCTGTTGATCTGTTGTGTATTTTGAAATACAGCACTTGGATGTTGTTGTATATTGATGAAGTATCTTTCTAACCTGTACTTATTTCCCCTGACCTCTGGGGTGGAGATACGGTTCCAGATGTTATGACGTAAGAACGAGATGCTATCTAACTAAAGCACATCTCCTGCACTTTCAGATGTGGTGACCTCTTTCTCCTCCTCCTCTTCTGTTTGCACCCTGTATTTGTTGCTCACATGCCAATGTCTCATTCCCTTTGTAAACTCCTTGGACAGAAGGACCTATCCTCTTGGGTCTTTCTGTAAAGCATCTGTGGAACCACAATGGCATGTCGATAATTATGATAACATGATAATCAGTCACGAGGGAGTGCTAGTCAACTCTCATGAGTTACAATCAATGTGGTGTTCTGCAGAACTAGGAGTGCTTTTATCTCCTAATTTGGTTTGCAGACATCTGTAGTGACCTGCATAAGGGACAGAACAAGGACACAGGGACAGTTAGTATGGGTTCCTTTTTTCCTGCAAGTGCCAAAATAGCTGAGGGTGTATTTCCATTTTTTTTGGAAATGTTTCCTTGCCTGTTTGTTCAGTGCACTCTGTCCACTTAAATCAAAGGTAATTCAGCTGCAGAAGAATTAAAATGAGTAGTGAAGAAGGGCAAGGAGCACCAAAATTCCTTTCAATGAAGCTGGCTGTGCTGCCTGTCACTCAGAACAAGACAAAGTAAGTAAATTCAGGTCTTAGAAATCTGTGCCCATAGTTTCAAAAATCAAAATGACAGATAAACACTTCTTGTACATTGTTCCGCTGCTCTACACTTCTGATTTGTATTTGCAGCAATCCTGTCATTACACAAAAGGGTTAACAGAGGGCAAATGAGACACTTAATGTTTTCCTTTTCCCATCAGCATTCTTTGTAAATCATCAAGGAAATAATTCTGCCTTTTCTTCCCCTTTTCTTTAATTACAGAAAAAATAAAATGCCACTAGAATACCAAAGTGCTGGTAGCTTTGGTAACTAGTCCCCTAAGCAAACTGTTCTGTCAGTAATCATAACCTAATTACCACAGGCAATTGGAAAGGTTCGGTTTGGGTCTTTTTTCCTTTTTTTTGTTTGGGTGGGGGGAGGATATATAGGTGGAGGAAGGGTCTTTGGATTTGAACAGAGAATGTTCAACAGTAACAATAGTGTATATGTTTAAAAAAAAAAGCTGGAAAATGTAAAAAAAAAAAAAAAAAAAAAAAAAGAAAAAGATAAAAAAGCTCCAGCCACCCTCTGGCAGATGATCAAGTGCCTGTTGAGACAGAGCAGCAAGTCAGTGAAATGCTGGAGTTGCCTGCTCAGTGTTGTGACTCTGCAGAAGTCCTGAAGTGACACATGCATCACAGGGCTGTCACAGCGCTGAAACAGGCCAGGGGTCATGGTTAAGAGCAGGGTGTTGCTGGATAAGGCTGAGGAAGCAGAGGTGGCCCCTCTGTGCTCTGTGTGTGGGTCTGTGTACTCCTTTCCCGTCAGAGCTGGCCCAGCACAGCCAAAAAAGCGGTTCCTTGGCAGGGCTTAATGGCAGGATGATGTAGTCTGTTGTGACTAGTGCATTCCTTTCAGGTTAAACTAGGGAAATGGCATTGTGTTAAAATTCCAAGTCGCATGAATGTTTTATTGCCACAAGTGCATTCAGGCCTCAAGGGGAGTGTGTGTGGTGGGGAAAGGGGGAGGGAGGGTGACTTAGAGGCTCGGGAACTATCAGAAGAGCACTTCCCCTGGAAAATTTTACCCAGCAGCACGAAGCTGACGGGCTGCGATAGTCACTTAAGACAGGTTTCGCTTTTCCTGAGCTGTGGCTGTTTAAAATCTCACAGTCCAGACAATTAGCAGCTGAAGAAAATATGACAAGACACATGCAAAGAGGTTGGGAGATAGAGGGGAAGGAATGCACCGGGAGGGAGCTGGGTTGCCTTCTGTAAACTGCCAGACCTCTCCCCCAGCCCCCTCCAGCTCGACTGCCACAGCCCAGAGCCCTGGGGGGGAGGTTTTGGGTTCCCCCCCCCCCCCCCCCCAATCTGCTGAAGGCCAGGAGTGATCTGTTCACTGTACACCACTGACTGCGAGGCCAAAGCAGCTCATGGTACTGTGTGTTACCATTACTACTCCCTCATTCCTTTTTACATTTTTTAAACATCTCTTTGTATTAATGGCTGACGTGACTCAGGAGGATTTAATTTTAGACTGCAAAAGGACAAAATAACGAAATATAACAACGCTGCATGTTTATGAGATTTTACTTCTTTAAGGGAATAAGCTTACCCATCCAATTTGCGTTAGTTGTAAGTAGTGACTTCTAGCAAAGTTTAAACAGGATTGTTTAGTAGAGCAAGAATAGGGAGTCTGGAACAACAGCCGTGCAGATACAGTCCTTGGAAAGAAACTTTGTTTTGAGTCATACTAGATTTTTTCAGTTTGTGTTTTTATATGGTCTCAGGCCACTCAAGTCATGTGCTGTACGTGATTTTTAAGTGATTTTTTTTATATATTACTGTGAAGTCTTCAGTTCAGAGCTCTTTGTCGTTTAAAATTATAGTATATGTTATACTATAATTATTTGTATGTACATGTTGCTGGTGATTAGTGTGAAAATAATCTGCATGGATGTATGTATATGGAAGTCTAATTGGGACCTAAGTGACATTTGTGGGTAGTCTGGATCTCTAAAAATCAGACTGTTTTTACAAAAAGGTAAGCACCCGTGTTTGGACAAGTTTGCTGTTCACACGTGTACACACACAGACCGGCTGTCTTATGCTTCATGCATGTACTCTTGTGAAGTCACTGAAGTCAAAGAAGCAGCAAGGATATAAGTGAAGACTGATTTGGTCCCTCATGGGACAAGATGCTATAGATCTTTATTTGTTATATCTTTATCTAAACACCTAGGTCTGGGTGCAGAAATGTTATTGTATGCATGTAAGCATGGACATTTGTGTTTACAGAATATATGACACTAAAGAGTGATGTGACAGGGTTTTGGTTTTGCAAGTGAAAAATGATCACAGAGAACATTCAGTGTCTTGCAGTAACCATGTCACTTCAAAGATTATGTATAAACTTAAGTTTATTGTTGCTCACGTTGTTAGCATTCTTACTGCTAGATGGTTTGGTTTCTTGCAAGGGTTCATTTGGCCATGTATTATATATTTGATTTCTGAATGATATGATATCAGTGATATCAAACATTACATGGAAGGATTTGTATCTGCAAGAGATCATAAAAACTAACGGTGCTTAAGACTGCCAGGTCACCACAGAAAGTAGGGAAAGTAAGGCTACTGTACTTAAAATAAGACAAAATTTTATAAATAAAGTGAACTTCTTCCATCTTATTTAAGTATGCATATACCTGTCTGTACATGTGTGACTAATGTTTACAGATGTCATTTTTTACTGATATGTACAATTCACCCTTTCTGAATTCCGCAGTTAAAAATTGGTGTAGTATACCTTAGCAGCAAAGAGAAATACTTGATTTGTTTGAAATCTTTTACATTGTAAAGCATATGCACACACTATAATTTCTCATTTGTTCACATATCTGCCAGGAAATCCAGTTATATATGACGTTTTTCCTTTAAAGAATGTAACACTACGAAAGAAAAGAAATCCCAAACAATCTGTAATAAACTATATCCTGTGTTATCTATTGCATAAGAACTGTTAGGACATCTACATTTGGCTATATGCTTTATTTCTTTTGCTTGCATAAAAAGAGACAATTTTGTCAGATAAACAAGATGTTAGTCTGATTAGTTCCCATTTATGATGGTTTGGTGGTGGTGTTTTTAAACAGTTAAATTGACAAGGCTTATGGAGGGTCATAAACTCAACAAGCAGTCAGCCATAAAGGAAAAGAATGATTTATAAATGGAATCATTACTTGAGATTTCAGAAACCCTCATTAACACCTTTCATAAATTCTAAACAATATGCACTTTGAGTATGTGTTAGCTGTTTTGAACTGTTGAGTACAAACTGTTAAGAGTTTACGTATATTGATCTGCAAATGAAAATTTTAAAATGACAGTTATCGAGGATAAGTGGCTGGTGATATATGCTCATATAATGTATGTATGTATTTATTTATGCTACTATTTGTAACTGCTGAACAAAATTTCCCAAGTCAATTGCAGTAAATTATAACTCTTTCCTAAAAACTGGGATGAAGAAAACTTTGGAAATACCCTGCAAATAGATTTCACATATCATCCCGAAAAGAGGTAATTTGATAGAAGGTCTTATTTTACATTGCTAGCTACAAGTCTGATGTTCTTTAATTATTTTGAAAACAGAAGATGCAATTTGTCTGTATGCATAGTAATGTGGAAGTACAACTAACTCTGAGTTTTCCACTCAAATCAGAGCTAGCATTTCATACATTTTGCAGTCACTTTTCTCAAGGTGTAAAATGGTGGAGAACCATTTTGGTCATACTGTTATGTTTAAAAGAGAATAATGTGCACCACACAATGGCTGGGAATTTCAGAGACTGCTAAGCATTAATTGGTAAGCATGTTTTGGATTTCACAAAACAGTAAGGCTGGTGTAAAGATGAAGAGATTAAAAATAATACATTTAACATGAATTTTTTTGCCTTTTGATACTTTGGAATACGCTGACTTCGGGCTTTTATATTTTGGTTTGCAAATATAAAGCAGAAACTAACGCTGTATTTTACTTTGATGCTTCCAGTAGTTGGGTCTTCACCAAAAAAATAAAGAAGTTATTTTGAGGTGCATACATATACATACACACACATACGTATGCATATATCTATATACACACATCTATATACACAACTGTGTGGACATTATATATACACGCATGTATATACTCATCTAATTATGCTGCTATAAGTTCAAATGTAGACTTGTTTAAACCAGTTTACAATTTGCTATAACTATGTTAAACTAAACAAGTGATTCAATGAATGATGCCTCAGAATATGATCTGGTTTTGTAAGTTGGCTGAGCTGTGGTAATTAGCTCCATCCACTTAAGACAACAAATATGAGGTAAAAATGTGTGAGCAAAAACCTCTTTCACAGAACTTTAATCATCCACATTTTATCTCAGGTTTACAGTAGGTGATAAATGCACATGCATTTAGATACCATGTTTAAGCTGATATGCAACAATTTTTAAACTATGATAATTCAATTGTGTGTCTGAACTCTAAACTAGATCTGTGTGAACATGGGTAGAACTTGTTTAAATATGTCTACATTAGGGTTTTGGACTACTGTAACTGGATCCATTTTTAGATGGATTCATATATTTTGATGCAACCTTCCAAGTAAAGACAGATCTTGAAAGGTGACGGCTTAAATTTTTTTTCTCTAGAAAGATTCTAGAAAGATTATTGTAAATAAACAATAATAAAGTTTAAATTGTCATTTTGGGAATTCTTTCTTAATAGCTCTTGAGATGTCATGTAAGGATGAATTTGTATCTCTCTCGTGTTCATGGTGTGCATACCACATCAAGAAAAGTTAATCAAAAGAAAAAAATCTTGAAGATACAAAACTGAATATTACCAGTTGTACAGTTCTTACATAGGGCTTTAAGTCCAGTCTTTATATACCATACTCTCATGTGGCAGTCAGTACTATACTGAATTTAAAAAAAAAAAAAAAAAAAAAAAAATCAGTGACTTCTCATCACTGTTACATATTATTTTCTTCATGGTTACACTTCTGTTAAAGATATGGGGTTTGTTTTGTGGGTTTTTGGTATATTCTTTTATACTTTGGTTGAAATCTTCCCAGCTGTTTTAGAGTTTTAAAGAATTGCAACATTTTATTTTGCAGGTAGCTCAAAAAAACCCCCATACCTTTGAACCTTGTCATGTAAATAATTCTTGGTAACAAGTTCTTTCAAGGCCAAATTTGAAAAAAATTGTTTGGATATTTGGGCTATGAATAAGCAAAGCATTTAGGCATGGAGTGATGTTTTGTGTGCTTAGAGTTATGCACTTGGCTTGTATATGGAGTCTGCATTAGGAAGGACTGGAAAACGAGAAATAGAAAAAACAATGTGTACGTGTATCTACAGGAAATCTTTGACAGAAAGGTACATAAATGATTTGTTGTTTCATGTTGACTTTGTAGCAATGTTGATAGTTTGTTAGCTTAATTACTTGAGACAACTTACTGTCTGACTCTGCCCACAAAAATCAGCAGCAAAATCAGACAGCGGTAAGGCCCAGAAAGAAAATGTAAACTGGAGCAAGCACATATGCTTTAATTTCTTCTCATTCTTTTTGTTCTTTACTCTTTCAGAAAAAAAAAAGAAAAAAAAAAAAAAAATGTACCGGGATCAGATACTTTCAGTCTTGTAAAGATAAAATCCTTATAGTAGTTTGGAAAATTTTCTTTTCTTGTCTTGTAGAATTGTTTCCAAAATTGTTTTAGAATGTAGACTCTTTGCTAGTGAAGTACTAAGTTTAGTTATTTTTGGACTGTTTCTAGTTGTTTTCTTGTATCCTTAGGTAAGCGCATAGCCTCAACCTAAGCAAGGATTTTCAGAACTACATAGGACAGGACATTGTGGACCTGTAGGCAGACCTAGTGATACTCTTCCATTTGGGGAGTAGGTTTTCAGTAGATTGCTCCTCTACCTTGTTAGACTCAGATATGAAGTGGAAAGTGTAAACACACACCCCTGCATCTTCTGGGTGTGGACTAAGCCTGAACTTCCTTGGCACCATAGCTGACAAAGTATTGAGGCCACTTCCAGGCAATACTTTTTACCTGCATATCTCCTCCCACCCCACCCCACCCCCCTCCCCATTTTATTAACAGGCCTGTAAAGACATGTTTAAAACAAATAAACAAGGTTCTCTGGTGAGTAGGCTGTCTTTAACAAAGAGAGAGAAGCAAACAAACAGGTTGCTCCTTACTTGAAAACCAAAGAAGGATGATAAAATGTTAGGAAAGAAATTCATCTAGTTCTTGTTTTGATCTTGCATGTGAGGTGATTTTTCACAGTAGAAGTGCTGCATAAACACTGTCACTTGATTAGTGTTATTTGTGGTGGGATGAGCAGGGATAAGGGCAATAAAACGTGCCAACAGTTGTGCTGATTCACAGACTAATGCATACTTCTCCCTTTTCGTGTCTAGCATTATCTAAGGGACTTAATACCATGTTAAAAGACTTGGGTTATCAATATTTAGTTTATTTATTTAGCTAGTCTTCTCTCTACTGCCAACAACTGGTGCTTGCCATGGGCTGAGGTGGACTCAGTTGACTGATAGAGTCATGGGAGCCACCACATCATACTATCACAAGTGTAAATTACTAGCCTCTTTCAGTTCCAATACTTTTCTTCAGAAGCACTTCATCAACCTTCAACAATTTGAATTGACAGGGCTTTTGTGTAAACTTCAGAATGACAGAAAGATAGAAAGGGGAGACAAATCCAGTCTTGTACCTAATACGAAGATTATTCATCATCCTCCCAAAAAAATTAAAGCTGCTGGATGTACTGTTTGTTGTGGAATTTTACTGCATTTCTGTTCCATCCAATAGTATATCATCTCCTCAGCCTTCTGCTGGAAGTCCCATTAATCTTTGACCAAGAACATGATGAAGATTTTAGACACAATCTAATTGCAAAGCAAAAGTAAAATAGTTCTCTTTTGAGGCTTTGAAAAATTTGTATAACAGAGAGGGAAGAGTTTTTAAATTAATGACTATACTCAGTAACAGAGGTGTGTATTGGCAGTGTTGTTATTTTTCATGAAGCAAATCATGTTCACTCTTTTCCTCCTCCATTCTCCACAACCAAATTCATGCCTCACCTACAAAGAAAACCACCTTGATTCATTGATCTCACTCCAAAGACTGTATTATTATATTCTGTCCCAAATAACTTGTGCATTTAATACTACGATTTTACTGATACTCTGCTCATTTCTTAGAAAGCTGCACTAGGAAGGAAGCCAGGTAATCATCTCTTGAATTTTCTTACAAAAAATGCTTTAAATTGTTGGTGAGAATACACTTTTGTAACATTTTATATGAGAGCAACATGTAGGATAGTTGCAAATTTGGAACCAGCTGTTAGTATGGCCTTCAACAATGCATTTCTTGCAATAGTATCTCTTGAATCAGAGATTAGTTTTTTGCCTCCATGCTTTGTTTCTTGGGATTTTTGTTTTCTCCCAGGCTGCATCTTCTGTTGAAATTTCTGTTAGTGATGAAAACATTGTATATTGTATTCAAAATCTCTCCTTCTTGGCAGTTAGTGTATGGATATACAAAGTGTCATTACACTAATGACTGAAAAGGTATTTCTGCCAAAGTGCTTAAGCCCCACAGGTAATTCCACCTGAGTTCCTTGATCTGCACAGGTGCCTTCTCTGACTGTAGTATCTTAAATGTCAGAACTGAAGTAAGTGCTGCAAGCTTTGCCTTCTGCTTCAGAAATCCTCTTCCTGGATCTTTTTCTGCTAGCTACGTGAGTGTGGGGACCGTCTGCTGATTCATCCTTGCATTTGCTCTGTGTTTCTAAAAGCATACCTATCTGTCATGACAAGGGTTCTGTTGGTGCCAGTGGGCCACAGCAGAAGCTTCCAATGAGGGAAAAAACCAAAAGCATCACCCTGTAGTCTAGTGTGCTTTAAGTAAATAATAAAAATTGTATGAGGAAGACGACAGAAATTGCCTGTATGAAAAAGGGAAAATAAATGAAATGAAGACTATCCTCTCCCCTTTTCCTGAACTTTCAGTTCAGTCTCAGTATCCAGACTCCTGGCACCATCTGTGGGACTGCAGAACATGCTGGTGCTTCCCCAGGAGTCTCAGGGGTGCTTTCTGGCAGCCCTCAAGCCCCTTTGGAACTACAGAAAAATTTCCACAGTGACAGTGACATTCCCACACTGGTGGCATGTCTTCCAACCAGTACTCTGCCTGTTGCAGATTTTCCCTGTAACCTGTGAAAATTCTGTTACTCTTAACCTTTCCTTGATGGTCACCGGCATTGGCCTCAAAAGGTGCTCTGAGTCCCATTGTTATTTAGAAGAGGCATCTGGCTCTGGGCATTTTCCATTAGCTGCACCAGTCACTGAAGTGTCTTTCACTTTTACATCTTGTCACTGCTTCTCTCCCTTTGGCCTGTCTTTTCAACTCCTGGTCAGAAGAGCATCACTCCTAATTTATTCCATGGTCAGGTCCTTATTGCCCCTGGACAGACTTGATATGGAAACGCAACATGTACATGTGTGTCCATATCTGTGTGTGGAGGGGAGGAGCAAAGGATTGGGCAGATATTTTTCCTGTAGCTCAGAATAAGTATTGACATAAAAGGCTGTGCCCCCTGCTCCCCCCTCCCCTTATTTCCTGGGTAGGAGGGAGGGATAAAGGTCAGGAGGGATAGATGGGAAAAAGCCTTTATGCTTGTTGTTCTATCTTTTGTTTCTGCTGATGATACACAAAGCAAGTTGTAAATAGCTCCTTCACACAGCGTTGTTATTCCTTTGAGAGAGATACTGCACAGTAGCTGTGCTCTCAGCACTGCTATGCCCCAGGGATCAGAGAGGGACACTTTAAAGACCCTTTTCATTCATTTCTGCATTTTTGACAGAAAGAAATTTAGCTTTGTATCAGACAAATGTCATCCAATCATTAAAGCTTGAACATTATTTCAAAATTTTTAGTAGCAGTCAGCACAGTATCAAACAGTCTCAAACTATGAATTTGCATGACATAGAGAGTCCAAAGTGTTTGAATCCTCATACACTGCCTGCCTTCCACACCATAGCACACGAATAAAAAGAACCAAAGAAAGAAAGACAAGTCAGGTGCAAATTTTATTTTAAATAGAAGTAGTAACAGGAGTAATAACAGGGTTTAATTCCATTTATTCTTCCATCAGTCAAACAAGGTTCACAAACCTGGATCATATTAGAATTCATGAAGTGAAAGACACTAAATGCTTGGCTAATTATACTTGTTCTCAACCTGGTTTTAATATTTTTACCACTTGGGAATACAGATGACAAAACAGATTGTAGTGTACATTTCTGTATTAAACTTATTGGAGAATAGTTTTTAATTCCTGAGAGATAAACTTTCTCTGACATGTTTTTGTGTGACTTTCGAATTGTGTTCAAGGAGCTTCTGTGTGTACAGGTATCTGTTTGCTCATATTCAGAGTACTGTCTCCACCTTCTTGCCTTCCCTAGTGCTTGAAATATGATGCTGGTTGTATTATTAATTTTTATAGTTTAAAATCAATAATGTCCTCAGCTTTTAATATACCTAACACTGATGCAAAACTTACCATCTGCTACCCTGGAGTTCTGCAGATATCAAGGGCCATTTTGGAAAATTTAGGTCTAGTTTGAACCTTAATATAGTGGATCATTGCATATAATAATTAGGAGTGGAGGGAGTCCAGGGAGTGTGGAGAGCTAAGGTGCAGAACAGATCCAGAAATTACTTTGTGCTATATTGCTATGCATATTGTTTTGAACAGTTACAGTGATGGTCATGAGTAGAAAAGCAAGATGGTGCAGTGGGATGAAGAACAACTCACTGAGTCATTCATTTTTGATGTCTATGAAGCACTTGCTGGTGGCTTATGGAGAGCTGACTAGTTGTGTGGTGCTGGCTTTCTTCTTTGCTTTCTGCTGCTGAATTGCATGAACATTTTCCTGCTGGTACTTTTCCATGTATGCAATCACTGTGTGGTGCTAAGTAACTGCAGGTGGGAGGGTAGGTGCTCCCTATGACCATAAGTGGGAGCAGAAGTGGTCCAGACAGCATTTTGTCTCTTAAGATGTTGTCCATGCTCTTAAGGAGCATGAGAATCCTTGAAGCAGAGGAGAAAGAAAAGCTGGGATATAAGTGCAGAGAGATGTGATCCACCTTCTGTAGGGTACTTTAGTTAAGAACAGAAAGATGCAGTAATGGAAAATGAAAAGTCACTGGGATTGAGCTGGCCACACTCAATAGGAAAGTAAAAGGTGAGAGCTGAAGAAGGGTGACTTAATGCCTTCAAAAAGGGTAATAGAGAAAGTCCCACATACATGGAACAGCGCACGTGGAAAGAAAAAGGACTGATAAGAGAAGTGAGGACTGAGACCATGTTATTTGGTAGCTGCAGGGTGTTAAAATACATTGTCAAAATGAATCACTGGAATGCATTCAGATCCGTTGGAAATTCAGATGTGAAAGTCCTTCTGCCTCCATGAAGAAATTTGAAAACTAGGATGGTAATTTCGAGTCAGACAGTGGTCTAAATTGGAAACTGAGAACAATGGTAACGTACTAGCCTGCTTGCTGGAGAAAGTGACTTGTTCTTTGGTGCAGTGTTTTGGTCCCTTGTCGTTCTGAGTGTGCTGAGCTAGACAGCAGCTGTAAAAGTGCGCATTGCAGTAACTAAGATAACCTGAGCTTTAAGACACAGGAATAAACCTGTGTCATGTCACAGATAGAAGTGACCATGAGATGCCAAAGTACAAGAGCTAGTGATTATACTAAAAACCACAGTGGTCTTGTTATGAGGAAAACATACTTGTGAATGAGGTTGTGGTAGTTGATTAGATCATAAAAATAGCAAGCTCATATAAAAGTTTGTTGCTTGTTAAGGAAAAAATAAACAACCCCTAACCTTAGATTTTACAGTTAATAGTAGATCTAATAGATCTGTTTCTGAAGTCTTGGAAAAGATACTTTTTTTATATTCTGTGAGGAAATTTTAAGTCCTATGAATGCTTCATTTCAAACAGAATTTTGCCTCTGCAGTAGTTTTCTGGAAAGTGAATACTTGTGCTAAATTAAAGACGTCAGTTGTTGCCACCTTGCACTTGATGGTGAGATACCACATAATGTTTCAAACACTGTGACTCTCCATTCTTTGGATACATTCTTGGGTTTCAATTGCTAGACTGCCCAAAATGAAAGGGTGCTCATGTGAAGCATGGGTTCTCTATCCATTTAAATGAGTTGTGAAACAAATTTTTCTGAGAGCTGTGAAATGGAATAAATGCTGGAGAGGCCAGGTGTTTGAACACTCATGCTTTGTGCCGTATAGCCTTCAGTCCATCACAAAGGAAGCTGACTTGTAATGCTGGAATATTGCAACTGTGTATAAGGTCACTACTGCTTTTTAGTCCATCTGAGGTTAAGAGTTCAGTGTAAACTAATCGTTTACATAGGGAAAGCATAAACATTCAGATAGGACCTGGTACTATGTTTTAGTTTTCTTATCAAATTGCATTTCTGCTTTCATTTTGTTGTGATGGGTCTGGAATGCCTTTATGTCCTTTCTCCATTGCCACCTCTGTGTAGTCTTAGTGTCCATGTCTCTGCCATAGAAAATCTCCTAATCTGATTGAGACATGTTATACTTTTTCAGGTGCCTTCCTATAGACACACTCTTTTTTCCAGGCCTATGAGCTCAAAAAAAAATATCACTATATAGGAGTACAGAAGGAAGTTTCCTGAAGAAATTCTCTCTTCGGTTTCACAGTGTAAATTGTCTTTTGGTATTTGTCTTCTAGACTTTTAAGTTCCTTGGACACAATAGGTGTCTTGCACAGTTGATATTTGACAAACAATGGCAGTGAGAAAAAAGGGTATCTTGCCTTCAGGATTTTTTTTTTTTTTTTTCCTTTTTAAGGCATAATGTCTCAATGAAAGTCTGTTCCCACTTTGTTTTCCAGAGTAAGGACTTCCCAATCTATCTGTGGTATTTCAACTTTCTCCTTCCAGGTGGGACTAATATTTTGTTCAGACCGTCCGTTTTTTCTCTCATGAATTCTGCTCAATAATCCTGCTGGTGAGGGTAGAAAATTGTTATATCTCACCCATAGATTTGATTCTAAATCTCTTGAATATCCTAAACATCCTGTTTCACCAGCTTTTGAGAATGCCTCAGAGTAAATATTATCCTGTGAAGGCATACTTTACATTTGAAATTATTTAAATTCTTGAAAAAAAAAGTATATTAGCAGCCAATGACAGAAAGATTTGTTTATAGGAAGAGGGTTTTAAACTGTTAATGGTGACCTTAAAAGTGTGTTTTATTTAAGGGTAGTAGTATACCTAGCTCTATAAGAACAAGCAATATTAGATGGGCCCCTCCTGTAAACACTCATAACCTAAACAGATGTTCAGAGTGATCCAGTTGTGAAACACTCACAGTGGCCCTAGGATGACTGAGCATTGCGATTGACATTAATGGTAGGACAGAGACAGCTTTTCCGAGGTGGCTTAAGGTTTTTGTGCTTCACAGAAGAAATCAGTTGTTTTAAAGAACAAGTGGAATGCAGTGAGAGCAACTGCCCAGGTGTGAAAAAGGACGTAAGAAAGTCTGAAGACAAGAGCTGGCTAAATAGACAAGGGAGGAGGAAAGCTATGGGCTTCAGGGAGCAGAATGAAAGGAATATGATGGGGAACAGAAATGTAGCCAGAAGCAGAGTTGTTCAGAGCCTTGAAGTTTAGGATGAAGAGCCTGGACTTGAATCAGCTTCCTTTACCTTCCACATCAAAGAGGGGAGTGACATGATCCAGGCAATAGGTGAGAAATCCCTTATACTACAAGTTTCATGCTACATTAATAGGAAACGTACTTACAAAGCTGAAGCATTTAAGAGAGAAAAAAAGAGTAGGAACAAAATGGTCTATAGATAAGGAATATTAATTTGACATTCAAGCCACAGTTTAGTTGGTAGCCATCTTTTGGTTAGGACTGCTTTTATGCCAAAAGCATACCTGCCAGTAATATTTATATTTTTAGAATGTACAGTGAAAACCAGATCCACATGGTATTGATTTTGTGAGGTGAAAAAGCATGCAACACACCGGCTTTGTGGATATAACTTGTTTCCTGTGTAGTTTTACGCTCAGAATTAGGACAGGTCAGCCATGGCAAAATGGAGACAGCCTTCAGTTTTGATTTAGCAGCCAGGAGCTCTTTGTCACTGGCATTTTTTTATTTGAAAGCAGCTTGCATAATGCAAGGTGTTTCAGTTTGTCTGTGTAGCAGTGTGCCTTAGTAGTGTACCTTGTAGTGGAGCGATCCAAATTAGCTTGTATGCCAGAAGCAGCCCAGCTGCAGGTTCACAACGTTCTATGTGGGCTGATTTTCTCAAGAGCAAAATAAGGTAACCTATTCTGCCATTGGAAGGCAGAACTCTCTGCTTCAGAGTCATTCAAGATGTTTTCATTGCCCAAGTTCATTTGCATCTTAGCTCTACTATCACTGTATGGCAACCTGCAACGTAGACAACTCCGACAATAACTTTAAAAGATGACTCAAGATGATAATAAGGAAAATACAGATTTGAGATGCACAAAATTTGAATTTTGGCGGAATCTATATGTTTCATTGTTTCATTTAATGGGATTTGCAGGGGAAGTTTGGAAGGTTCTCTCAGGCAGAATTAGAGCTGGTAGTGCTGACTGGGTTAGAAGGGGGAGCAGTGGGCTAGAACCTTATTTTCTCCGTGTGTGTGTTGATGTTGCCTAGTGAACATTGTGAGTTGGGTCTGCAACTACTGGAAGCTGCTGTTGTTTCCACTAAAAATAACAAGATGCTTCCAGCACTGAAAGAGATATGAATGTTTCCCTTGATCCAGAAATTGACAAATTTTAAAGTCTAGGTATTGTCCAACCCTCTCTTTTCCCTTTCTATTTGACATTTGTGAAAAAAAACCAAAAACAAACCAAAAAAAAAACCCCCAAAACCCAACACAAGCAAGCAAAAATATAAACCCCACAATAAATGGTCACGTATTTAGTTAACTAAACTCTATTTGATTTTGTGAACTTATTCAGATGAGACAGTGCCCTCTCCCTGTTGTCCAAGCAGTGATTGAGAGAGAGGTTGTTCATAATGGACCTGAGGCTGCCCATAAAGAGTCCATACTTACTTTATATTAGAGAGTATACTCCAGGCCCTATTTGTTTTCCTTGGTGGCTAAGGAGAACTTGGAGATGATGCCATGGTGGCCAATGGGTTGGTGTTTCTCACTTAGAATACTACACAGCAGAGCAGTGAGCAGGGTGAGAAGTGTGTGTATATGTTAGTATGTCTGTGTGTCCATATATAATGTCTGATTAACAAATAAAACCAAGCATAATCCGGAAGTGCTAGTAGAGTGGCAAGCTTGCAACAGTCATTGAAGTTCACTTACAGCTTAAAGAATAACCCTGCCATCTTTTCAGCACATACCTGGTAGAGCAGTAGTTTGGTGATGTTTAGACAGTGTCTTGAAGATGGAAAACTTTTTCAAGTGTTGAATAGTGTCACTGTTACTCATCTCTTACTGTTATATGTGACTTTATGGACAACTAGTTAGGGGGATCTAGCCGCTGAAAGTGTTTATTCCATATGTAGGTGGATGCAGAACTTTTCAGTGTGCTCTATTATTTCTAATGCTTTATTGCCTTTCACTCTGACTTTTTCAGAATTCAGTTTCTCTGATAGCAAAGACGGCCTTTCTTCATCCTAGCTCCTGTATTGTTTAATACCCTTGCTCATTCACCCCACTTTTCCATTGCTACTATCACAACCATTTATTGGGCTCTGCTGCAAACTGGATATGTGGAATGATCTGAGGTGAGATTGCCTTTTTTCATGTTTTTGGAAACCATTTTCTGAGCTAACTCATCCCTGGGGTTATCTTTTGTGATCTTTTGTGATCTCGAAGTATTAGAACAAAGTTAAACCTGTTTCTGAAGCTGCCCATATTACTAAGAATAATGATTCATGTAAATTTGTGCTCTGAAGCCTATACTCTCAATTGTAGTGAGGGTGAGATAGCTCAAAGCATAAATTAGCATGGGTAAAGCCAGGATCTGATATATAGCTAACTGTTAGAGGAAAATTGAACAAAAGCTAAATCAGCAGAATTATTTCAGTTACACACAAGGAAAGCAAAAAAAGAAAAAACCCACTGTGCACAGTACACTGTGTTTCCCTACCCACACCCATGCGTGTGGAAGCATTTTCTGACCTGGTGCCCTGCTATACTTTCTTATGCCAGTGAGACTTAAAGATATGCTCTTTTTGATATACTGGTACTGATTGATTACCCTAATGCAGCCCAGTCCCTCTGCCCCTCCTTTCTCCCTGTCTGCAAGTTTGGAACCTGAAATTTCATTGTACTGTGGAGCATATCAAGGAGAACAGTTGTCCTTAATGTAAAGGATGGGTGCAACCTGTGCAATACTGCACAAGTCATATGTATCTATATGTCTTTGTGTGCAGACATATAGATACATATATCTATCTGTCTGTCCATCTGTCTATCTAACTACCTATCTATATCTTTATAGGGGTGGGTTTGGGTTTTTTACTTTTCCAGTTAAAAAAACACTTCATCGCATTTTGCTGGTGTTTACAACTCCTATGATTAAATTAAAAAGAGTTACATGAAAACAATTTTGCATGCCAGTTGGACTCGGTAAATACCACGTTGTGATGTCTTGATGTAAATACCGAGGCAACACTTCACTCCCAGTTTATATGTAGTATATTGTCATGTTTCAGATGTTTGAGGTCCTTCCTTGTGTGAATGGGGTTCTTCTCCCTTTTTTTTCCCAGGCATACTGGAGTGCAAGTGCAAATTTCCATAAAATTTAAATAAGGTGCTTCCTGTAATAATGAATAATTGTGGCTGCTCTCTGGTCTGCATTGTAATTAACCATGATCAGACTTGTTCAGGGGAGATATTGTTCCTGTTATAATTTGACAGGCTACTGAGATTTTGCCAGATTAAACAACCTGCAGCATTTACTTGCAGAGTCACAGGGACAAGATGTGCTCCTGCTGCAGCAGCTCCTTCTTAAAAGCAGCAGCAGAATGAATTGAAAGCTAGCTGTGAAAGGCCATCAGTTGTACCAGTGAAGTTGTACCTATTCAGTTTTTGTAGGTTATAATGACTCTTTCCCTAGGAGTGTTCACAATGTTGTACAATGTGATACTTGAGAATTAGACAGTAAAATCTGGCACTGTGTCTCAGAAAGGGCAAAGTGATCCTTGTTTTTTTAATTTAGCAGATGTTTCTGCAGGGTAAATAGAATCTGTCTGGAAAAAAAGGAGGGGAAACCCCCCCAAAAAACCCCAAACCAAACCCAGAACTACAGAAGAACCATAAAACCCAGCCCTAAATAAAAATACTTTCTCTTTTAGAAACAGCAAGTGACCTTGTGCTCAAACGCAGATGCTGTATGCAGTATAGTGATCTCTGTGGACTTGGTAGCATTGTATCTGGCCACTTGGTCAGCCTCTGTTTCTCTGTCTCTCTCCTTTTTTGTGTTAAGAACTGTTCAAAACATTACTGTCTAGTTACTGTGGTGTCTTTCATTTAGATTCTGTTTATTGACTAAACCACAAGGATTCCTGCCCAAAGTACCAGGCAGCCTACGCTTGAATGATTTTGATTTTCTAACATCAGCCCTGGGGTTTATTTGAAAAATGTACATACACTGCAGCTTTAAAAAGTCAAGTGACTGCATGATTTTGACCATGGCGTAAAGTGTATCTGAAGATCATTAAATTAAAAAAAGGAAGGGGGGACAGGATGGGACACGACAAATGTAGTAGTCATTGTACCAGCACTGTGCATGTGTGACACATGTTTTTTGTCTTTTCATCTTCCACAAGAGCCAGAAAGTTTCCTGCCGTTCTCTTTCCAGCTATTGACAAATGATTGCCAGATGTGAGATCTTTGCAGTGCTCTTTCCCCTTCGCAAACCTGCAGTGATGGGATATTCGATTCTCCCTTGCCCATTTCATCTCCTTTCCACATCTGCCAGAGACACACAGGCAATACATCCCTACATGAGAGTTTAAAGTTTATTCAGCTCCTCCACTCCCCCAATAAAACATTCAGAGACAACAGAATGAAGTCCATAAATCTCAATGCATTTCAGAGTAGGTTGGGCTTTTTTATTTGTATGCATCTAGGTAAGTTTGGTTTTATTTTATTTATAAACTTACACACACATATATATGCATGTGTATATGGAAAAGGTAATGTCAGTTTGAGACTGCTCAGGAGCTCCTGTCATCACGTTATATGAATCTCTCCTCCTCATGATGCTGAAAACAAAGCATAACATTTTACAGGATCATCTGCTAAAGTGATTGTAATGAGCAACTAAAAGAACATCAGTGATGACCTCTGTGCTGTGAAAGTTTTTAAAACACTTTCTAAAAAATAGATGAAAAAAACAAACCTGATGTGTTACCTTTCACTTTCTTGCAGTCTTGCTATTGCATTTTTAGGAAAACTCTGAAGAGACTTTTCTTCAAAGTAACTTTTAATAATCTAAGTGAGGAACTAATTTTTATCTTAGCAGAAATAATTCTGGAGTGGCCACACACATAATCAGACTCATGCACAGAGCTTTTCTGGCACTGCTATCTAGAGTTTGTATTGATGGGGGATATTTTTTCCTTCCAAGTCTGCTTTTAAGTGTGTTTAACAAAAAAAAAGAGAGAGAGAGAGAGAGAGAGACAGACAGACAGACTTTCCAGCTCCTGACCTTCCTATCGGGTGGGCTAACACAGGTGGCCTTTCTGTTTTAATACTACGCTTTTGGCAAACTGAGCAGCCCTTCGGTCCCTGACAAAGATCAGCATTTTTTTAAATTAAAAAAAAGTCGATAGAATGTCTGCCATATGTGCTTAAAATAGTGAATGGAATTTCAGGAACAGAGATACTTATTTTTTAATCTTAAAAATGCAAGACACTTGCCGTTTTCTTATTCCAGGGTTGTAGTTGCACAGTTGTTACCCTTTCTGCCCACACCTTTTAAGCAATGGAGCCATATTCTCGTTTTCAGAATGTCCAGACTCACAGCTTCACTTTTTTTTCCCCAGGTAAGGTGTCTAGGTTCCTCCTGTAGAGAGAAATACCTGAATCTTGTGAGAGGAACACTGTAAGGGAGTATCTTCTGCTTCTGCTCACACAGCAAAATAAACCCCAAAAAGCGAGCTGACTGTGAGTGAAACTTTTCTAAGATTCGGGTTTTTTTGCATTCTGCTTTTGAAGATGATGGGATAGTGAGATAATGTTGTAGGTAAGAGTTTATTGCCCATGTGGTTACCATTTTAATTTCTCCTTTATTCATTTTTTTTTTCCCTTTAAAGGAAGAACAGGTGATTTTTGAAGGAAACATAGAAAACTTAACACCTTGAAGGTCAAGGCAAACAGTTGTCTGTCTGTCTTTTTCTTAAAACAACCAGCCTTGAAACTCCAGTAGGAGGAGAGGAGATCCTTCAAGTTCAGAATGCTTCACTTAATTTGTCCTTACTAATGCACTGGCTGGTTTCTCATGTCTTCCTTCTTCTCTCACCATGGTTACTCAGGGAGGTAGAGAGGTGCTAAGCAATGGAGGTGTCATCCGGCCTGTGCACTGAGGGAACGTCCTTCAGAGGACGACTTGTCACTAGCCGTCAAAGAAGAGAGTGGCTTTGTGGTCTCTGAACATCTGGCAGCGCTGCACAGGAAGCTGAGGGGGTGTCATTAATTGTGATGAAATAATTTAAACCATCAGGAATAAATGAGGCTGTTAAGCTAAGTTCAGATTCCATTTGCTGTGCACATGTGTCTAGCAGCCTGTGCGCAGTTAAAAAAAAGAAATGAGTTATATTAGCTTGTGAGTAGAAGTGAAACAGATACTGTAAATGAATTGAGTTACAGTGTGATGACATCATGTAGAACAACATTCAGAGAGTGAGTTTTGTAAAATCAGCGTGCAGGAAAGTGGTATGTTACTTTGATAAAGTTTTGCTTAAGATCACAACTGATGATGATGGATAAAGCAAAGGACGGTTTGGTGCAGGATTTGCTGTGCAGTGTCTAAACCGCCCATCTTGTAAACAGAGCTTTTGCCTACAAATGTTAGCGCAGCTTATCTGTTATTTTATACCTACCAGTCTGCTAACTTTGGAACTGGACCAAGGCAGAGATACTCACAAGTAAGTGGTTGGGCCACCTGTACAGAGAGATCCTTTTGAAATTTTGTTCATTTTATTTTGTCAAAGGGAGAAAGTGCATTTATTGACATGAGATTTTCATATCTGTGCATCAGCTGTTTATAAAATGAAGAAATTACACTGCACAGAATTTCAGGGAAATAGGGAAATAGATAATCTTGAACTGGTTGAAAAAAGACATGCATTGGGTAAAATGTCTCAATTTGCTTTTTGCATGGACATTCCTCAAATAAAGAATTATCAGCCTTCACAAACTTGCAGAGAAAATGGCTGTACAAAGTCAAACTCCTTTGAACAGGTGTTAGGTACGAACTCACTTGTTTTTGTCCTTAATGGGCAGACACAATCTGACTTTTGCTGACTAGTGACCTAGTAAGCAGAAACGGCAGAAAGTGGTGGTTGTGGGCATCTCCAAAGTAAAGAAGTTTCAAGAAGTTACAGATTTAGCTCAGCCACTTCTTTTGGTGCCTGGAATAATACTGCAAGCCTCTAGCTGCAGGTAGGACACACAGCCAGAGGTCACAGCCTGTGCTTTGGCTATCGACAGCATATGTACCAATGTTCCCAGAGAGCAGGTAGACTGCTCACAATGGTGCAGCTGGAAGGCTGCTTTAAATTCTGCCAGTTACGAACAAAATATTGTTGGGGTTTCTTCCTGTGACCAGAAGAGAGCATGGGTAAATGTTTGTGTATTTCTGCCTTTCTGAGAAAACGTTATGGTCTGCTTCTAAAATTATGCTCACTTTTGTTCCATTGTCTCATTGCCTGTTTGGGGACTTCCAGTTTTCTTTGCTCAATTACTGTTTGAAATTGAGGGTGCTTCAGTATCTAAAGATAGAGTACTTTAATTCCCAGTGAATACTTTTAGGTATTAATAGAGGTAGGGCTGGCATCCCTGACTAATTTTTCCACTTCCCTTGAAGGAGTTGGTGCCCCAAAATAGTCATCAGAAAATAGTCCTTTTTAAAAAATCTATTATTTTGGGGGGCTTTAAAACTGTTTTCATCACTGAAATTAGATGTATTTTGTGTAAGTCGCTTCTTTTATCTTGTCTTATGGTAGCCAAACAGGATGCAATTGAACAGCAGGTGGTCCAAAATTACATGTGGTCGTAGGAAAGACAGTGTAGGGATCACCAGTCCTTGTAGTGCATAAACCTTTCAGGGCTTTTCCTTCTCATTGCATATCCTGTAAGTGAAGTAACTGTTTATTTTAGTATAGAAATATTAAGGAAAAACTTGCAATAACAAACAGTCATATATATATATATATATATATATATATATATAAAACTTTAACCCAAAACATTTTTAAATTCATAACTGTAAGTTTTGTACCAGTGCTTCCTTCTGCCTGAAACCACGAAATTGATGCTGTGGTTATTGACAAACTGAGGTTCATATCAGAGCATTCTCTGGAGTGCTGGGAAGCTGTTGAGAAGGCAGGTGGGAGGGGAGCAGGAGTCAGAAAGTGAACACCTGAGTCCTCTAAGGAGACTGGCTGGACATAGCCCGAGTCCTGGAGGTGCTGAGCACTTTTTATCCTGGTTGAGATTCCAGGTAAGATGGAAAATCGGTGCATGTCAGGTTAAGCGGTCTTAATATGCCTGTATGTGCTGAACTGCAGGCCAGTGAATTTGAAAAGTTTGGGTTTGGACAGTCAAAATATTAACAGTATTTCTAAATGAAAAGCATATTAAATATTTTCTCCCTGGAGTGCTTTGGTGGCTGTAGCATAGGTCATACATCACCTTGAATATATTTGAAATGTTTTTGCACTACGTATGTGGCATGTAGTTTGGCTGCTATGTAGTTGCGGAAAACAAAATTAAGACTTTTGTTTTTAGTTGTTTCTGCTGTATGTGAGATACTGGAGCTCCCTCCCCATCCTTTCAAGAGGAGGACTTTTTTAAGGCATTTGCAGCCTCTGCAATTTATGCTCTGGCCTGCTAGACTGTCACTTTCCTTCTGCCTAATCCCTATCATGCGTTAACTACATTTGTTTATATCCTGCTGGAAGCTGTGAAGAAACAATTCTTCAGTAATGTCACTAGAAAATGAATAAATAAGAGCTTTGTGTCCCCTAGACTAGCTTCTTTGGGCTAATACACACTGAGAGTTATTTCTGATGAACACTCTCTCTGTGTGTTTGTTTTAGATTAGTTAAATAATTGGGTTAAACTATGACAGAGTGGAGGAGGAGCAGGAAGGAACAAAGTCAAGAACTACAGAGTGAACAGATAGTGGTGCAGACATGAAAACTTAGCAGCCTAAGTGTAAAAATAAACCCTGAGAATGGGAGGCAAGGGTGGCTGTACTAGATGAATGTAAACATTAGTCTGCTAGCTGCAGTGAAATGCAAACTGTTCAAGTTGCTTTTATATTTATAAAACATGATTTTAAGGACCCCGTTTTCTCTTGCAAGAATAAACAAGCCATCCCATCCTTCTGAAATCATGTATTAGGCTGAAAAATGTTCAGAGATGTAAATGGAGCCCATTTTGTGCATTGACAATAAATGCACATTTAAGTCAATCTACTTTATTTTGTAAAGCTGTTCTGTGAGGTTCATGATGCAATAGCAGAAATATTGTGATTATGGAACAAGATTTCTTGCTAAATTTTTGTCATCTATTAGGGTCCTTTTGTTTGTCAAATCTGGTGATAGAACTTCGAAGGAAGTTGCTTAGACTTCTGTATAAAAGAACTACATGCTCGACTCCCAGTTAATTTTTTTTCTTTCCTAGGATGGGAATTGTATTCTTTTAACCCATTGTCCCCTGCCTCATTAAGTACAAATACCCTCCAGACATTGCTTTCTCAAGGCACACCAAAGTTCATTATAAATGCAGCTCTTTATTTGTGGGCAGTGCTGTGTTGTGCTGTTTCGGTACAAAAAAAATTTCACTTGCATGTTGTTTATTAGATATTCCTTATGTAAACCAAAGAGGTGTTCTTTGATGTTCAGGCAAACCATGTTTTTAGCAATTTATCGTAAAATCAGTGGTTAAGTTATAGAAGAAACTTCCCTCGAATGCTGCATTATTGGTGACAGTGTTGTTTTATTACTGGAAAAACAATGAAGTAGAAATTGAAATACAGGCATTTGAGCCATTGTCAGGTCCACAGACCTGCTTTACATTTGGCACCAACAATTACACTCACTGAATTACAAGCTTGGAGTATTGGGAAGAATTGGGGCCTAACTTTGGACCGGAGAGCTAATGGAGTAACATGTGCTCTGGATGTCCAAACACTCGAGGCACCTGCAGCTTCCACTGATTTCAGTGACATTTTGGAAACCAAGCAGTTATGAAAAGCAGGCCAATAGGTTTCACTTCCCATTAAATAAATAGAAAAGAAGATTGTTCTGAGTGCCATTTCAGTGGCAGCTAGCAGAAAAAAAGCAGCATAACTTTTTTCCAGATCAGTATATTTATTGTTTATATGCCTGGTTACATCCTCCCAAAGTTTTGCTGCCAAGTGTATGTATTTTCTTTTGGGGAGCTGGTTTGAAACAGGCTTTCTTCTATGGCATCAACAGGTAGCACAAAGCCCATGGGATTCACTTACAAATATTATTTTTATGAATTGAGCAATTAGCATCTGATGTGGCAAGCATTCCTAGACTTATCCTTGAATGGTGCTTGATTTATTCCAGTTCAGAATGAACTGATGCAGTAAAACTCCATATATGACAAGGTGAAGTGGTGCTTTTAGATTTATTCCGTGCTAAGAAATAAAAAATGGCCAGCCTAATGCTAATTTTAAAAAAAAGTTACTGGAAAATTTAAGCATTTCCTTTTGAAGAGGCTGTTGCATCTGCATCTAGATTTTCTTAAGCAACTTCTTTTTTTTCAGCACCATCCTTATTAATTGTTAAGAGTATGTCTCATTCCTGTGGTTTATGAGTCAGTAGTTGCTAAAGTTTTCTGAACAAACTATCCATGAATTATTTGTTTGGTGTGTTCTTAATAAGAAAAAATAATAAGAACACATTACAATAAGGGTACAAATTCATTGTGGCATTATAGCTGGATTTTTGTTGAAAGGCGTTAAGCATGGCAATGATACTAAGCACAAATTTTTCACAGTCACAGTTGAGCCATGCAGACAAATCTGAGTTAGATTTGATCTGTTTTCTAGAAGTTAGTCAGGCCAACTGTTATTATGCCTTTAACAAAATAGGAATATATCAATTGGAGCTGAGGTTTGTAGTGGAAAACTGGAACTGCATGGACAGGCAAGAAGTGGGGTTGGCAAAGTGTTTTGCATACACTGAAGCTGCACATTTTTGGTTAGATCTCTGACAAAAATTATACAAATAATTGGATAGATATCACTGCTAGGTCTGGGAGAAAATAATCTTGAAGATAATAATTTTCTTTTAAAAAGAGTGGCAAGAGAAGGAAAAAAATAATTATTGCTTCTCTTTTCTATGCTTTGCCCACATCAACCACTTCCGTTGCCTTGAGTCTACTCTTTTCCCCCTGGTTTTCAGTTTTTCATGTGTTTTCAAAGTTAAATAGATGTAGATCCTTAATTTGTATGGTGCTCAAGTTCTGTTACTTGGGTATTCCTTCTCACACATCTAGGTGCGCTTTGTTCCGTAGAAGGGAGGTTTGAGGGAGCAGGTGAACCAGGATGGACGTGTACCAAAAATGAGTGTCTAAAGAGATGGCTGCCATTCTGCCATACTGTGGCAACAACAACACGCTGTCTCTCTGTCCTTCTGGGGCTTGTAGGTTGCCATCAGGAAAGGGCGAAGACTCATTTAAGCTGAAATTGTCTGAGGACAAGGTTTTGTTTTCATAGAATCATAGAATATCTCAAGTTGGAAGGGACCGATAAGGATCACTGTGTCCAACTCTCTTTTTGTAAGTAGTGGTAGCAACTAGTGCTGGAGACTGGTAGATGTCCCAGGATGTGCTACTGGGGCATGCTTTTGGGATCATACGGTACCTAGCTCTGTGTGTGATTTTGCATTTCAGAGGTAGGTGATAGCTGCTAAATTTTGCAAATGTCTGACTTTGAAGATGGAATTACGTCAACACTCTTCATGAATTACAGTGGGGGTGAGACAACATGATTTTTTTGCGGTTTATTTTTTGTTGCTTATTTTATTGATTCCATAATGGAATACTTTTTATTTATGTATTTATTTTCATAAATTACCAGGTAAGAGACATTGGATAAGCAGATGAAACAAGATCAAAGATTAAGGCAGAGGGCCTTAGGGTGAAGCTAAATTCTTTAATGCTGTATTCACTTGTATAGCTGTAGAAACCACCCAGTACTTTTCCTTCCCAGTTTCCCAGAAACCTTCCCAGTACCCAGTTCTACGCTGTACAAGGAGTAATGAGGAGGAGCTCAGAATCTCCAAAACTAGAAACAAACGACAGTGCTAGATGCTGTCACCAGCTTGACTGACTGGGGGCACTAGTGTAGAACTAAGACTTAGCTACGTTTTTAAAAAGTTATTTTTCTTTATTGTTATGACTGTGTTCATTATTTGTATTGCAGTGGTGCATAGAAGCTCCAGCTATGGGCCAGGAGTCTGGTCACTGTACAAACACAGAACAAATCTTATTTTTAGAGTGAAGTGATCCCAGAGTGGGATGTTGCAAGTACCGTAAATCTTCATGCCAACCATTTGTGATGATGTATCAGGAACTGTAAGCTTACTAATCCAGAAATAAGAAGAGGACTTCAAAAGAAGGGGTGGAGGAAAAGAGAATCATGTTAGCTAAAATTTCATGTGGTTAATTTAATCTTCATTTTGCTTTGCACATTACTTTGAGATTTCTGGTAGCATGTAGAAGGCAGCCAACCGGGCAGACATTGAGGAAGGAAACTGAAGAGAAGGTAACGCAGTTCAGTTGTGTAAGACTGAATTAAATTACACTTTTTGGAGGTTTTCTAGGTAGTCAATAGTAGTATGAGGGGGTTGTGTTTGTTTTATTCACACTGAAAGCTCTTAAGCATCTAGGAGAGCTATGAGAGCTGTTTTTTATCAGGTAAATGAGTCTACCAGTGGCACCAAATACTGGTAACAAGGGTAACAAAATGGGATCAGAGCCTCATGATGCAGCTTTGTAGGCAAAACCAGAGAAGCTTCTGCAAGCGAAGTGGAATCTGAGGTGCCCTTACGGGCAGTCAGACATTCCTGGCTTTAAGTGTGTTGTGGGGAGATGAGACAGAACTTCATGTTTACGTTGAAAGTAGTTGACTTTTGGGGTTGAAAAAGTGAACTCTATGGCTTAGTGTTTACTTTGTATCTTATTCTCTGCCATCCATTATCTAGTAATATTGACTCTATTCGGAATAATCAACCCAGTCAATATATGAAGTATTAGATACCTCATAATTACATTGTGACCTAAAAATGTTAAATGTGGTTTATGAATAGCTAATAGTCTGCAAGTCTTTTAAAATCTTAACATGTTGATACCATGACTAATTCTAATCCCCACAGCACAGCCTGAGATATTATCCTTTGTATGAAAATTGTGGGAGAGGTTGGAGAGAAATTACAATACGATAAACCACTAGGTCAAGTTATTCAGATCCAGATTTGATCCATTGTCATCTATTTTTCATTCATATGCTTGTGAAATATCAACTCATTTTGGCAGAGACCTTCTCTGAGTTACAATCAAGTTAAAATCTGAGAATCTATCAAAACCATATTTCTAGCTGTAGCAAAATGTATATTTACATTACAGTCTGTCCAACATGAGTAATGTCAACAATATTACAGTGTACATTTTATTCCAACTAGCAACAGTAGCTCTATCCAAGTTCCAATCAGAGGTACAGTGTAAACACAAAACTAAGTTTTATGTCCTGCAGTAGTAAGACAGTCATGTTCTGGTTTAAATATATATACATACATGTATATATATGTGTGTGTGTGTATCTGTGTATGTAACTATTACAATAGTTCTTGCAGATGCATTTGGATTATTTTTGTAGCCAATGACTTAGTGTCAATTCTTTTGCATTTTAGTTATAAACGTAGAAAGTGCAGGTTTTGTAGTCTTTTCCTTTTTGAAAATAAATGTGATACGTCAAAGACCCTAATCAGCAACTGGAAGACTTGAATCCTCTTTTTATAGGCCTCCGTAGCCCATTCCACTGCAGGGCACAGACGTGGCTCAGGGCAGCACACAGAAAGCTAGCTGTAGTGATCACAGCATAACCCAACTTTCCAGCAACAACAATAGCAAAATTTAATAGGACATGATTATTTTGCTCATTGGTTTCTGTGAGTAAAAGCTCATAATTTGGCTAAAATTACATGGGATGGCAAGTCCATTATATGTCCTTTTGCTAATAGCTGCTAGAAACTTCTTCACTGCCTTGCCTCCCTAGTACTTGCTTGCTAAAGGTTATGTTTCTTAAAGGAGCAATAATGCACTTTTCACCTCTTAAACGGAAAATCATTACCACGTTAGATAAATGTAAGCAAAGCTATGTAGCCCAGATAAAAATCTGCAGATTTGTTGTTTGAAATAGATACTTCTACTTTTTTTTAATGTCAATTTTGTTCTTATCTGGTTGTGACAATTTTACAAATCTCAAGTTCTCATTTTGTCATGATGAATTCTTTTACAGGTTGTTTCTATATGTACTCCGAAGACTGGGTACATGATCTGACTGAATTATTGTCTCTGTGAGCCTGTGCAACTTTGTTTGTACCTATGACTTACATTGTAACTTCTTAATCTGAAGTGCCTTTAGAATTTTGTAATTCAAGAATACGTGACATCTGTACAAATTTAAACACGTTAAAGATTATAAAAATGCATTGTGTCTGGTTTAGTGAATATTGGTACCTACAGTGCGCAATGTTGAGGAGCTTTTGATTTTAAAAAAAAGCAGGGCTGGGGAAAGAGTCATTGCTGAAAATAGTTTTGAGGAATCAGCTTGGGTTAGATGACCGGTCTTGTTTGGCAAGAAGGGTGGCCAATGATATTAGGAAGAGATGTACATTCCTTATCTACTTTGCTAATGTGTCTTTGTACACAGATTATCAGTATAGCACACACAAACTCACAAATAGTCTGTTAATAATATCATGTGTGTAATTCTTTTCTTACACTTTGAGATCTGTTAAATAATACTCCTTCCTTCTTAACGTATTTGTTCTTACAGATAATAGGAGATATGTCCCTATGACATGGCATACACATAAACATTAAGAGAAGGAGGGGTGGGAAGAGAGAAAGAGAAGGACTTTCAGCAACTGACATGAGAAAGATCAAGGGGATGCCAAAATTACTGGAAGGAAAGAAAGCAGAGAATTGAAGATGAGAAGAAAATTAGGGTAATGTGTAAATACAAGAGCCCAAGTGCAAAAGTACATCTCATGATGCAAGTGTCCAAGAGGACTATAGTGAGATAATATTTTTCTTAAAATAAAGACAAATAAAATCCAATAAAAGAAAAATAAATATGTAAAAGAAATGCGAATCTCCTAATTCTAAAAAGTGGAATAATATATCCCTGAAGTAGATAATAAAGTGAATTGAAACCCATAGTAGTTAAGAGGTTACACAGTGATACAATTAATCTATAGTAATTAAGTTTTCCACATGTAAAATACACGCATATAGTTGTGTTTCTATGAAGCATTACTCAGTCAGGAGACTAAGGTCCTTAGCATAGACAAACATTCATAATATGAATGCACAGACCCTTGAGATTTGTACAGTTACCTAGGTGTATAATGTTAAAAACATTTTTAAAACTTCACAGTATTGAGGCCTGGATATGTAAAAACAAGGTACAACAAGAAAAATGCCATAGCAGATTTACCAAAAATATGATGTCAGAGTATGCTGTATCAAAAATGTATATTGCATATAAGAATAGGAAAGCTCTGAAATGGTGATGGATCTCATAAAAAACACTAGTGTTATTAAAGAGTTGTGAACTATAATTTACTGTGCTATTATAACATGATTAATTTAAACATATAGCTCCTTCCTCTTACAGAGCAATTCTCTTAAAATAGTTTTAAAGTTATATAGAGGGGTGCCCACGATACATTAATGCCAGTAATGTATAAAAGTATAAATTTGGAGGAAAGTGTTAAGAGGGAAAATATTTTCTTAGGCTATTGGAAAGGTGGCAAAAGAACTGAAGCAGATTGGGGGGCAGCTGAGTTAAGCATAACTCACAATTAATTAACTTGAGCAGAATGACCTCCTAATCCTATCCTTCCTTATGAAACCAGTATACCTCTACTGGAACATGTTAAACTTCACTTTTTTTTATAGTTAGATTTCAGATATAAAATGTGACAACAAGGATGGATCCACACAGTTTCTGGAAGCAGGTTTATAGTTATATGTGATTTTATGTTTTGGGTTACTGTCTACCAGAGTTCACTGGTGCTAATGCTGTGAAACAACATGCATGAAAAAAGATTACGCATTAAAGCCTAATTGGTCTTACAGCATATGAGTTACAAATGGTTTGATATGTCTCCATTTGCTTGTGCATATGTTTGCTGAAAATCGTACCAGTTTAGTCTGCTGCTGTATGAAATGTGAGTTGAATTTGCAGCATTCCTGGTGTGTGGCATGTTTTGAAAAGCCAATGTAGAGCTCTTTGAAGTGAGAGACATTGTACAAAGTGCTGTCGTAGTTTTATTGCACATTTTGTGATGACATTTCTGCTGCAAATCTCTACCACCTCACATTCCCCTTAAGTTGAATTTTGATTGCAGAGCATTGGTATTGGGTGACTTGAAATGTGATAGAATAATTGGTGATTTCAATCTGTAAGTTGGCTTGATTCCTAGGAAGACCATGAATGGTTTGGACAAACCATGGAAAACCTTTTTTCTTTTTTGACATGGGGTTTGCTTTCTGAAAAACAAAAGCTATGCATTGATAGTTAAGGAGAGCAGGAGAGAAAAGTCCATTACTGGATTTTATTTGGCAACCAGTGAGTTCCATCTACTTAAATAAAAAACACCACATGGGCTATTTTGGTATATTCTTTGTGAAGTATCATACTTACGACTTCCATGGGACTTTATGATAACTAGAGAAAAAGAATGTGAGAATTCTTGTTTTGGATTATTTTTGTTTGTTTATTTGGAGGACAACCATATGGCAAATGCAGTTGTTTCCCAGTAGACAGGTCCAATTGTGTACAGATTCACAAAGCTTGAGGAAAGAATTGGATCCGTTGTTGAAAGGGTCATAGTGTGTAGCCAGTTAGCCAGAATTTTGAAGAGTAAGCGAATCATTAGGAGTTTGAAATTCAGGGCTCTAATTGTGGTTTTGAGTATTAAGTTAAAGGATCAAAAAGTGATATTCTCTTTGGACCATCTGGAGTTATTCAGGCCAGCAGTAAATGTTCAGCAGATTTAGGACTGTTGTTAAGTTTCTAACATTGTTTTCTGTGGAGTGTTTTTTTTTTTCCCTCTGTTTATTCAGGGGTGGTCTTAAGGTCAGTAATAGTAGGTGCTTCAAGAAAATATCGGTGTTTTGGGAGAGTGACATCATTTCTGTTGTGTGTGGGCAAGCAAGTGTGATAGTCCTTTGCTTTCCTCAGTGGGAGAAATCAGCAAGTACGGTATGGGCAGAAGGTCAGTTGTTCCCAGTCAGAAAGTGCTGACCCTTTGCAAGCTCATCAACATGACTTTCATTTGTAATGACTGTGCTTAAGTAAGTCTTTGTTCATTAAAATATGCAAGCAAAGCTGCTCCTTTCCATGAATAGTGAGATGCTGATTTAATGAGGACCAGCAAAACGATGTATGTGGAAGCTTGCCACTGTTCAAAATGGTGGGAAAGTGCCAAGGTGAGCAATGCATCGAGCAGATGCAGTGATCTCACTTCTCCAAGACCAGTATGAATTGGAAGCATTCACTCCAGAGTTTGCCTAACTCGTGATTCTCTTCCCTTCCCCCTTATCTTGTGCTCCTTCCCAATCAGATCTTATCCCCCAGCACTAAATCCAGTGTACAGGCTTTGATCTTGTGGCCCAGGCAGTCTGAAAAGCAGTGTGCACACAGACACATTTTAATCGTTCATATGATGATTGGTGGCTCCCTGTTGTTAAACCACAATTATTGATCCACTGCTGTTGAAGTACATGGCTGAGGGAACGTGGCCTGTTGGTTGCTGACTGAATAGGAAGGAAGTGTAGAGCTCCTCTAACCCACGTCTTCTTATCAGTGTGGTTCAAAACCTCCATGGTGGTGAATCACTCACCCTGCATTACAAGGTGTTGTGATTTGACCAAAATGGCTAGGTTAACGTGAATGGGTGTGTTTAAAATACTCGGGAGGGATGATAACTGTCCACTGCCCTCATATCCGAGTTGGCTAACAGGTTAACTGCTGGAAAGTAACTAAGATGGAAGAACAGGCCTGGTGTAAAACTCCTTCCAAGGCAAACGTAACAGCATGATGTATGTTAAAGTTTAACTGAGGAGGTGTTTCTACACAAATGATGCTGTCAGACAAACTTGGTTGGTTCAAGACTGTTACAATTGTGTTCAAATTATGTTCAGATAGCGATTTCTTTAGTGCTGCTTTTACTTTGGATCAGATTTACAGTTCTGCTAGAGCATGTGGCACAAAAATTGAGATAAAGAACTCTAGGAAGAAATACTGTCACTGACTGTAGGTGACAGTGACTCGCAAAGTAGGACACAGGGTCATTCTGTTACCCAGGACCAGATACTTACATAAAATAGGTCATCTCCCCAAAGTTTGTGTTTTAGTTTGGAAAGACGATGAAGAAGAGAAATCTAAGATGGAAAATTTGTTAAAAATGGAAGCTGAAGGACTGAAACAAAACTGCAATTCTAATAACATTTTATTAGCGCCTGGGAGCCTGTGTCTTTGCTACAACCCACTGAATGTTTTATTTTTGTTATAATTACAGTATCTTGCCTGCACTTTGTCCCTCTGATCCTTTGTTAAAGCCCAGATCACTATGTGCAGACTGTGCTTGTAGGTGTGATTTATTGAGTGACAAGTAGCTGTAGGGTAGAACACACGCCTCTGTACCTGAGTAAAGTATTAGACATCACAGAGCTGGGGGGGGCAAGAGAGAGAAGAAAAGCACAGAGCAGTAACACAGCAGCTCCTGGATACAGATCAGACAAGAGGTTCTGCCACAAATCACCTAGAAACATGTCAGACGCTGCATGTTTGTTGTTTTACACTGAGGGCACAGCCGTAGTCCAAAAGTATTGATTCTTTTCTTTGTACAGAGACAGAAACTGTCAGCTCTAGCAGGCTGACCTTGGTATGGCTCAGACAACTATTCCCCACCCTGCCTACCATATGAACCCCACAGGAAAAGTCCAGGCAAGATATGCCAATGTCCGTTTCACATAAACAGAGAGAAACCCAAGCCTGCCGAAACAGCTCCCGTCTCTCCCTCCAGAGGTCCATGGTAGCAGTTCTGCACCACATTCCCTATGACAGAGAATTCGATTTTTTTCCAGTGCCTCAACATTCAAGAGACATTAATTCTACTTAATCGTTCAAGAATTCAAGAACTGTCTACAGAAACTTATAAGGAAAAAAAAGCCACTGCTACTTCTCACAAAGAAAAAGCGCTGGCATTTTTTTTATGGGCCTGGTGGGGGGAGTGGGAAACGAGCCCACTTTGCACTAATCACAGTCAGGAACGTTTTAATAGAATTTTAATTATTTGTGTTGGTGTAGTAAAATGACCCAGGCATATTGTACATGTAAAAACATGACCACATTTCTGGGAAATATTCAAGTTGACTTTAAACTTTCTTTTGCATTTTATTACAATGTATTTCAGTGCAGCAGTTATGTGATGTGTTTTCAAGGGTTCACTGTTTTACTGATACTATTTCCCTCCCCAACCCTAACACCCTCATTCATTCAGTGATGAACAGAACTCAACAGTAAGGAATGCTTTTCCTATGGAAAAGGTTAACTTGAGTCACAAATTAGACTCCAACAAGTATACCTGGTTTGGTATCTGTGAAGATACAGAAAGTCTGTAGAGCCTTAGTCTGTCTATCTACAGTTATCTCTTTCAGCCAAGTTCTAATACAGCTCTGTGTTCTGACATCACACATCACCAGAGGCCATCATGCTTTGGTCAGTAGATGATCATGCTTTTGTTGTGGGAGTTTATAGAGCATAAAACTCCCTCTGCATATCTTAGTTAATCGTATTATTATTTACAAACCCATCTTAAAACACAATGATATTGGTCCTCTGACTATTGAATAACTTGAGCAGTATTTAGGATCTATAATGTTTAAGGTCCTTTATAGAACAGAGGGAAAAGTACTGTGTGACAGTAAGTGCTTGTATTTTACTTAAAATAGAAAGTTAATGTAATCAATAGATGAAGAAATTCCAAAAGGATAAATGAAGAAAGGAGTGGACAGAGGTTATAATGATAGGCTATTAGAGAATTGCTTTGTTTTAAAGTATGTGCTTATTTTCATCACTGCTACTATTCAGTTATTATTTTAACTTGAAAGCATATTTCATGCTGTATGCAGCTTTCCAAGGAAAAGTGTTGATCAGAGATTCATTCTGCTTTGTAATATAAACTATAAATTATCTAAATCTATGTACATTTCTGCTGAAAGGCTGTCACTTAATGATATTATGTGACACAGAAGCACTGCATCACCAATTCAGAGAAGTTTTGTCTTGTTGGAAAAGGATAATGCAGATTGTTAATGCAAGAAGTCCCTCCGCTTAAGAATCACAGCATTTTACAATTTTTTTAAGTTGTGTTAAATAAAATAACTTTTGAAACTTGTTAGTTTTGAAGATTCATATAATGTTGAACACTTTACTCAAGAAACAGGTTTTGGGAAATGCTTTCTAACATTTTGTAAAGATATTACCATTTTAATATGGCTATTCATTCTAAAATTTCTAAAAATGTGTTACTTACTATATTGTAGAAAACACAAAAAAACCTTGCTTCAGAGAGACATAGGGCCCCACTGTCACTGGAAATAGTTCAGTAGTTGATCAAACCCTAGTGATTGCAGTAATGAAAATATATTGGCAGAAAATAGTTTCCTTCTTTTGTTATTACTTCCTGCGTGGTTTTGATAGTGTTTTGTTTATGATAAGTGCCACTTCTTCACATTTATAATTAGTTTCCCTTTTTTCACTCAGTAACTGCAAAAAAGAAGGGCATTGCAAATAATTTGAAATTGACTGAAAATTACCTAAAGTGCCTAGACTTTTGAGAGAAGGGTACAACTGAAACTTTTTTAATTAGCTGTCATGCAGATTGACTGTGTCATTTCAATACTTTACGTGGCATTCTGAAAACCATCCACTCCTCTTAAAGGAAAATTTCAAGAGTTCTTTTGTACTAAATCACTTCCTGTCACCAGGAAGATCGTTAATACTGAGGTGGAACCTATGCTTTCCCCTCTTTAAGCTGTTTGCATTTGTTATAAAGAGCATAGCTAAATTGGACAATTACCTTTTCTGTTCCTTATGCCCTCTCTAGTATTGTTCTTATTAAATATCTTTTTGCTCTATTGAAAATTAACATTAAAAAAAAACTGGTTTCATTGGCAGGAAAAAAAAAGGAGATAAAATGATTTGTAATTTTGTGAGGCTATGGAATAATTTAAATTTTCATTTTTCAACCTGTTTGTCAGGTTGGAAAGAAAAATATTTAAAAACCTTTTTTTTTTTTATTACTCCATGACGAAGTGTTGAATTTGGTATAGTATTCAGAGATGTACATAGTTCCCAGATGATAAACATTTTCCTTATGGCAGTATGCAGTCACAAGGTAGGTAAGGTAGGCAATGCAATATGAGCAGTGTATACCTCAAGTATTACAGCACACAAATACAAGGAGTAGATACTATATTTAATTTGTCTGGAACAGCACTGAAGCAAATATAAAAATGGTAGTGCATTGGATGTTACTATGTCTTCTGAAGTCCATGTTATACTTAAGAACAAGGTATTCTCTTCTCTTTGTGTATGTCATAGTCACATGATGTACTTATGGAATTACATTGCTTTTCAAAGTGTCAACTGAGTTATGCCTTGCCTTGTTAGTATCATGTTTGATTTCTTGGACAGGGTCTATAAATCACTATCTAATATGCAGGTCTTTTGAAAATGCACCCAAGGTTTATTGCCAGTAACAGACTAGTGGCCTTATGTGGACTTTCCATGAATAAAACAGATTGATGAGCCGTTTTATAGCATTGCAAGCTGTATTATAAATACATCACCCTTTTCAGTAATTTAATGTGAAGAACAGTCTAATGAGCTACCAGCTATAATCTGCCAGAGAGCTGAGGACACTGCTAAGCTCCTAGACCAAGTGATACAACTTCAATTAAAGGCTAGAAACTTAGAAATTTCAAAGGGCTTTCCCTTGTTTTGTAAGGTTTCTGCTTCCTTTTTGAATACTGTATTAAACATGATATTAATGCAATACTACCACAAGTTTGTCTATGACATTATAAAATCTGGTGGTTTTGGGGAAAGGAGAGAGGATACAGGGAAAAGTTTCAAATTTTGATATGATTATAAAATAGATTAAACTTTTTGTTAAATTTTCCAAAGTATGTCTTCAAAACTGCTGCTGAAATGTAGGGAGTCAAGCAAGTCATATCTAAGAAAACCATAAAAGAAGGAAAAAGAAGGAATGAATAAAAGTAGGGGGAAAAAAAGTTGAAAAAGGGAGAGTTTCTGTGATTGTTTTTCCTAAAAAATAGTTAGCAAACACTCCCACCTGACTGCAATTTTTACAGATTTCTGCTTTGCCCAGATTTTTAATAGTGGGCTAGCAGGAAGTTCTGCAGAAATACATAAAATCAGGACTTTGATTTCTTGTACTCGTTATTCATAGCCATAATAGTTTTGAGCAAATAAGTAGTCATGCAATGCATGGGATAAATCACCTATCACTAAACCTATGAGAGTAGGACCATACATGCCATGTACATATTTCCATGTATGGAAAATACCAGTGTAAGGAAGAGTAGAAAAATTGTATCTGAAGGAGGAAGGGCAGAAACATAAATAAATTGGCCAGCATTCACTTGCTACACAACTTCCTGTTTATTCTTTGTTGTTAAGAATCTTTCTGTCCAGTTAGAATTATTAAGTAACCCCAGTTTTTTAAACCTTTTTCTCAAACTTTTTTTGATCTCTAACTTTGGCCACTGGAGTCAAATCCTGGTTGTGCCAAAATGACTACAAAAGGAAACTTTAATGGAGTTACTCCGGTTCAAAACTGATGCACAAATGTTTCCCTGTAGAAGCAATTTGCTTAGAATATATGATTTTAGAATTTAAATATTATTTCCGAATTTAAACTTCAGTTTTAAATAAAAAGGCGAATTGATCATATGTTACCCATTAGTTGAAAAGGTCCTAGAGATTTTCTGAAATGGGACTACTATCTGAAAACATTTATGGCTTAAGAATAGCTTAGCGACTAGCATACAGTTAAGAATTCAAATGTAGATTTTAATATAATTTTTTGTTACTTGAAAGCAGACAGGCCAGAAAGCAGTTCAGCAGTCCAGGAGATTTTGTTCCTGCAGGTCAAGCATAAAAAGCCTGTTACACAGACTAGAAGGCAAAGCTCTGAAAACACTTTAATTAGTCTTTACAGAATTTATAACAATGGGGTATTTTGCACAAAAAGCCTCAACATTTCACCAACTGCCACTGATCTGTAGGGGCCTTATTTTCCCATGACTTATACACTGTGCAGCCATATTCTTCACATAACTTAAAGGAGACACCCCATTAATATCCTACTCCATTAAAAATGGATGAAAAGTAAACTCCCTTTTTTACAATCAATCCGTACATATCAGTTCTGTTTTGGATTTAAGAAAGCTTTCCAGTTTTAATGCCATTACACATTTTATATTCAAGTCTGGTCTACAGTGCATCAAGTACTGTAACATTCACAGGGTAGCCTGAAGGGGAAGGATATTTTTCTGATCTAAATACACAGGACAAATCCTGAAGCCCTTTACAAACCCTACGTTGAAGATCCCAACTGAAACGATGCGATCTTTACCTGAGCAAGGAGGCCGATACCTTAAAACTAGGCTCAACTCTTTGAATACCAGCTGTTCTTGAGAATGCTGCTTGACCAGGACTCACTCTTCGACCATCATTCTTCTGAGATGCATGAATTGCATGTCATGGAGTTTATTTTGCCAGGAGATCTCTGAAAAGAACAAAGATGGTGTCCGTTCTCTGTAAATATAAAGGTCCTGATTCTGTATTCCTAACAATCTTGTGCCTGTTTATGGTAAATATGTTGGCCTGAACTACTCAACTTGCAAAAACCAGTAAAGCCCAAAAAATCCAGTAGTACACTTTGGACAGGTCAGAGTCCTCTAAATATTTACCATAATCCTGTGTGCATTAAGGAAAGTACAGTCTCAACAAGATGTATCAGCATTTCGGTGTTCTGAACATAGATAGTGCTTGTGAAAAGCTTCATGACTTTTTAGGATGAAGGGCACTGTATGAATGAACAATATAATTTTAAACCTTTGGAGACTGCACATGTATAGTTTTTTCATATTTCTTTAGTATTTATTTGGCTGAAATCGTCAGAATTTTCTTTGTGAAGTATGTATCTAGACTGTTGTCGTGGTTTAACCCCAGCCAGCAACTAAGCACCACGCAGCCGCTCACTCACGCCCCCCCACCCAGTGGGATGGGGGAGAAAATCGGGAAAAAGAAGCAAAACCCACGGGTTGAGATAAGAACAGTTTAATAGAACAGAAAAGAAGAAACTAATAATGATAATGATAATGATAACACTAATAAAATGACAACAGCAATAATGAAAGGATTGGAATGTACAAATGATGCGCAGTGCAATTGCTCACCACCCGCCGACCGACACCCAGCTAGTCCCCGAGTGGCGATTCCCTGCCCCCACTTCCCAGTTCCTGTACTGGATGTGATGTCACATGGTATGGAATACCCTGTTGGCCAGTTTGGGTCAGGTGCCTTGGCTGTGTCCTGTGCCAACTTCTTGTGCCCCTCCAGCTTTCTCGCTGGCTGGGCATGAGAAGCTGAAAAATCCTTGACTTTAGTCTAAACACTACTAGCAACAACTGAAAACATCAGTGTTATCAACATTCTTCACATACTGAACTCAAAACATAGCACCGTACCAGCTACTAGGAAGACAGTTAACTCTATCCCAGCTGAAACTAGGACAACTGTGTAAATAGAGGAGCTTATCCAGATTAATCTGAAAAAGGCACCTTACGGTGGACAAGTAGTTGCTAAACTTTAGAAACTTAATAACCTGCATGCCATCACATTTTCTCATGACCTAATATTTGTCCTGCAATGTTTTGTTGTAGATGCCTACATTCTGGGAAGCCATTCCTAGAGTGCTGCCACTTAACATCTAATTTGTTGTTTCTGCAAACTTTCATGCCAGAAAACAGACCCCAGAATATTCAGAGAAAGTGAACACAAAGAAGACACAAACACACAGAGAGGAAGTTCAGAAGCATTTTGAGTAAATGTTCATAAAAAGCTGTTAATATATACACATCTAGTTTTGGTTTAGAGAATTTTGAAAGATGTAATATTGAGGGACATGATCCTCCCTAAGAATTACTGTGACACTTGGGCAGTTCACAAATAGCAATATTTACACTATTTAGTGGAAGCATTCATTTTAACTCTTTTTCTGGTCCATAGTTCCAGTGAAGTGTTGCTAATTATGCTGTGGAGAGCTATTATAACCCAGTTGTTTTCAATGACTATTTACCTCGTGACATCTGATCCTAATCCTGACATTACTAGGAAAATAAATTATTTCAGTGTTACTCTTTGTGGTAGAAACAAGCAAACAAAAACCCTGTAAATCCCAAGTTAAATATATGTTTGACTGGATGAGGAAGAACAATTTCGTGTGAACATCTCTGCAGAGCACTTAGTAGCGTGCATTTGTATTTCTGAGCAGTGGAAAATGAGGAGGAAGACATGGTTCTGTATCCAGAGGAGACTCAGAGCAGTTTTTATCTGGAGGTGGCTGCTTTCAGCCATGTGGATAGAGGACTGCATAGCAATATTCGTGAAGGCAAAACTGAACTTTTTATTCTTCTGTGATGAAACAATTTTCCCTGTCCATGACATCCCTTTGTGTTTTTGCAGTGCCTTAGAGATGGTTTTTGCCCTGTTACTGGCTGTCTGAAATGGCCTTTTTACCTCAGACTTCCACAGCCCATTTTTTCATTCCTCTTTGCCCTTTTAATTGCTCTTCTCCTTACTTCCCACTCACTTATATTCCTTCCTTGCTTGTTTCTTGTACCATGTCCACACTACCATTCTTTGTTACCCTGTTGGCCATTGTTGTATGGCAAAAAAGACAACATACTTGGTTTCTCAAAAAAAGAAAAAAATCAAAACAAGCCCGATCCAGGCAAGCTCAACACAAGACCTGCCTATGTTCCTGAAGTCTTAAAACCATTTCTTTTGTGCTTGGCTTCTGAGTTGGGAGCAGGAGCTGTGCTTCCTTTGTGCTCATACAGTATTTCTCAATATGGGGCTGTGGTTCTCTTTGGGTCAGTACTGTGGGGTTTTACTGCTGTGTCTGCTACTACTCAAATTAAAAAAATAACAGTAGTGCGATTTTCCTTCTGCTCTTGCTCTCTTGCCCAGCAGTGCTGAGCGCTGAAGTGGAGAAGGAGGTGATGGCTGTGCGGTAGAGACTCCTGGAGGGGGATAGTATCTAGCAGAGTTGTAATTTATGTCAGTCCTTTATTTCCACTACCGAGAGTCTGAGAGGCATCTTGGTTTTGTTTCAGAAGGGGCAAGACACCTAATGGATGGCTTAGAAATGGGAGAAAATGTTAAGCAAACATTTTAGTCATGCTGATTGCCTAATTTCAAAGTGTTTATTCTGACTACTGGTTTCTCACTTCAATAAATGTTTTTACAAGAGGTCTTAGGACCTTAATGGAATTCACTCCCTTTTCTTTCCTCTTTAAAGCACCTGAGGAGATAGTAGGAAACGTTAACTAAAACGTAATGTTTTCTTATCATCATCACTAGTAACTTTTAACAGAATTTGTTTGGGAACAGCTTGCTCTCTTCTTGTTCTTCGTATTTAAGTGCCTAGACAATGATAGCTTATCTCTTCCATTTTCAGATTCACATGTATCTGTGCATGGGTATGATGTCCTTGTCTGTCTGCCCACTTGCTTTTATCAGAACTTGTTTCAGTAGAAACGACCAGAGGAGCAGAGCAAAAGAGTTAAAACTGCCGTGCTAAAAATGTAATACAACCTAGAAGCAATCAATGCACTTCTGCTAACAACCTGTGAAAACAGTGCTGTAAGCAGAGGGTCAGTGTTTATTTTGGCTTACGAAACATTAAGATAAATCTTAACTGTGATGAGCAGGTTTAAGCCAAATGATAAATGTTGCTAAGCAACATGTTACTTTTAGTGTTTGCTTATGGTGGGAGAATACTTGGCAGATATGGGCAAGTTCTCCTTTTTTTTCTCCCGTTTTTGAACCTTACTAAGGAGTATTATTCTGCTTAAAAAGGAAGCAGGATGTTGCTGTGAACTTGACTGCACTTGGGTGTACAGGTATATTATTTTATGTGTGTTAGACAAAGGTTTAGATTGTACCTGCTGGATTTCCTAATTCCTTCACGTTCTAAGATCTAAGGCTCACTCTCCAACAGAGTATCTCCAGATAGTTTTCTGGAACCATTTCCATCCTCTGCTGGTCTTGGGCCACCTGAGAAGAAAGGGTAGAGAATAGCCTAGAAGAGGAAGTTGTGGGAGGAGGCATGGATTAACATCTTCAAGATGTAGGGGTTCACTGCTGTCTATGGCTGAGGTGCCAGTGGCTTCCCTGGAGCCACTCTGTAGATGCACTGGATTCCCCAAATGACCCGCAGCGCTTGAAGGAGGAGTTGCTGAAGGAATTTGTCATCTGTGTACAGTGGAAGATTGGAAAGGATGCCTGTCTTCCTACTGCCCAGCCAGAGCCTTATTGACAGAGGGAATGATTGCAGTCATGGTTATTGGAGTGTTCAAAAGTTAATTTGTAAGCATCTCTCTTGAATCTGTTTCTGTTCAGGGGAGAAAAAAAAAAAAAGAATTACAGAATAGCAGTGTGTTTTTTTGATAAAAGGCTGTATTTTTAAAATATTTTCTATAAAAGGGGATACTGACAATACAGCAGTTAACAAAAATAACATACCACACAAAAGTAAGTATGTAGTAGTATTTGTTTAAATGTTTTACAGTTTTTCTTATTTGAAAATACTTTTTAGTATGCTAAGAATTAATGAGGAAGTTTAAATATATTTAAAATTGCTTTTCAGATTGGTACAATCCACAACAATTGTACCACTGGATTATTTTGTATTGTGAAAAGGTCTCCCAAAGAGGTGTTTTTTAATAAAACAAAGGTATCATTATCATGTGGGTAACCACCCAGTTATTGTAACTAGTCCTGTTTATTATACATAATTCTTATCATGAGGGCAAATAATCCGTCAGCAAGCGAGCTGATTACTGATTACCTTGTTGAAAGGCAGATGTGGGGCATAACTATGCCCATTGTATTTCTGCCTAGAATTTCCTGGACATAAAAATGTCTTCACGTTCTCTGCAGCACATGCTCAATGAGTCTCATGCTTCCAAGAAATGCCAGGCCTACTGCATGTGCACTGAGCAGATGATAGTCTCTGCAGAGTGAGGAAGAACAGTGTGTTTGGGACGTATTGGGCTTAGTGCACATGAACAGATCACCTGTACAGTTGACCCTTCCTGAAAAGTCAGACTGTGTACAAGTTGCCCACTAGTTTTTGCAAGCTTGCCAGAAAGGTAAATTGTCCTAAAAGTCATCTGTGAAGTGCATATACAATGGGGTTGATCCTACTTGGGGGTGCTGGGCAGGATTATGATTTACAGGTAACCAGGCAGCCCAACTGAAACAGAAAGTTACCAGACTTTGGATTCTTCCAAGACAAAATAGGATCCCAGGTGTTAGAGTGCTAATCATACCTTGTAACTCCCGAGGTGTGCAGTGACTTCTGTAAGTAAATCTCTTAATGATGGGAATATTGACATAGAATGTTGGGAAGAACCAAAACAAGATCAGAGAATGGCCACTGTCTGCCAGTGGAGTTTGTGTAGATGTTGGTGAGAATGCAGCTGCCATAGCTTTACTCTAGTCAAGTCAAAAATGGCTCAGGGAATGTGAATCAGGAGAGTAATACGGAGAATTTCAGAAAACTGCCTTCATAGTATATAAGCATATGGGAAGAATAGTTTAGGTAGGCACCTTCTGAGGTTCCACATGTGTTCCAGAGAACTATAGGTAACAATTAATTCTTCTCAGTACTTTCTAATGCTTCTGTGTCTTTGAGGATTAGTCTGTTCACTGTTGAACAGAATAATTTTAGGAGGTACTGTAAAGGGAACAGTCTTACATGTCTGTAAGTGATTTACCTGCTCTCCTTTCAAGTGCTGCTACAGATTTGTGGAACTGAGGAATGCTGGATGTGAAAACTATCCCATCCCATTTTAATTGTGAGTTTGACATCAGTGTGTAACTTCTTTCCCCTGCTGTTTCTGTGGACCTTCCATGCTGTAATATGAGCAGAAAACACTTCACAACAGCAGTTGTGAATATAAGCTTACAAAACTCAGTTTGAGAGACTAAAAAAATTCCTGTGGAAGCAAAGGTTGCCTGTGATGGTTCTTCCTCTTATGGGTTGAGTGCATGTTTAGACTTTCACATTTTTGTTACCCTAATAACTAATCTCAGCTTCTGCAAAGGCACTGCAATTCAGATTTTCATAAAACAACTGTATGTTTACCCCCTTTTTCTAGTGAAATGTTAAGTATGTGGAAATCAGGACATAATAATTACTGTTTTTTCAACTTGCAAGAATTGTATTATGGTAGATTGACTAGGTACCAGAGTTAGAATGGACTTAAATTTGCAGGTTTGGAATTTCGTTAAAATACAGTTTTCTAATGTTACAAAATGTCATGCTGACTAAACGGGGAGATCATCATTGTAGTTGCACACTCTTTGTAATGTTCAGTAAATGCTTACGCACATTTTAAATTATCTCCTATACTAGTTTTATGTCAGTCACACAGATAACTACCCATTGTTGCTTCCTTGCAATTTTTAAAAATTGACCACATAAGACATTTTGAACAAATGCAGACAGATGTCTACATCCTGTGTTTTTGAAGATCATTACACATTCACTTACAGGTGAATGTATTATTTCTGTCTATCTTTGCTAGTCTTTCTTCTTTGGTAACCATTTGATGCCATCCAATTCAGCAAAATAGGCTTATATTTAAGTTTTTTACATCCCTACATACTCTAGACTCTCTTGCATTTTCCCTTGATACTGTATGTAAGTATAAAATGACTTAGAGTGTACATCAGATTAAGATTTTGGTTTTAATTGTGCTCTCTTCATCATGAAGATGCTAATCTGAAAAGAACCAATAATCAACAGCACAGTTTTGGACATCTCTTTGGTTTCCGTCACCTTGAAATCATTAATGAACTCTGTGTGTTTGACATCTGTGTGCAGAAGTCAACAAGCCAAGCAGTGAGCTTTTGTTCTGGTTTTGACATTAGTAATTAGTAGCAGAACACTGAAATCAGCAGTTAGAAAAGTATGAACATACTTAAATTTTGTGCCAGTAGTAACAGACTCTCACAATAACAGTTAGAGGTCTGCCAGTTTTTCCATGTTAAATAGCTCTGACCCAAACTGTACATAATTATCTATGAAAATAGCATGCGATTTTATTCAGAATTTTGTGATGGCTAAATAAGGAGAAAAATGACTGTTTATTGATACTGAATATGTATTCCCTGTGAATGGAAATCTTCAAGGTTCTCTAAGAATTTGGATTGCTATCTGAAAAATCAGTAATCACTATCAGTGATTACATACAGGATCTGTTATGAGATTTTAATCTGGAACACGAAATATTTTTTGATACAGTTGCCCAAACTGTCCATGTAAACTCTCCACGTTAAATAGCTTTCTATGTACTTGTACCCGAATATCAGGAATCCCAGTGCATTATGAATAGCTGGTTTCAAAGCATCAGCAAAACAGGACCCAAGCATTTGTGAAATGTTGGGACTAGGAATTCTTAGAAATTTTGTACAATGGGCAATTTAATTTACTCAACCAAAGAATTTAGAGCAATTTAGCTTTAGATAGAGATTGTCACTTGTGGACATTTATTTAAGCGTGAGGATGATTTGCTATCTCTTATACTAGGAGATTAAAACTGTTGCAGTGTTGTGTATATGCCTTTTCATCACCTGTGTATAAAAGAAAGCTTAGTTTAGTGAGAGGATCTATAAGACTGAGTAGTATCAAGTTCAGTTTCTTGCTGTTCTCTCTCACTGAACTCTAATTTTTCTAAATCTATGGAACTTGAACTTTCTTAATGAGACTTTTGTTAATTACTTCCAGGTTCCACTTAGTATGCCTTGCTTTTTCCAACTGTAAATAGGGAATGAGTGTTCCTTTTTGAAACATTTTCAAACTTCGAGTGACGCATGCCATCTAATTGTAATTTGTTGGTAAAATAATTTTTTCTTGTTCATGAGATTAGTCATTTACTAAAACACTTCTACAAGAAATTGTGAATAATGCCTTAAAAGAATAATTTCATTGTCTTCAAACTGTCAGCACTCTTCTTGCCACTTCTCACCACATTTTTCAGAACAAATACTGTTGTTGGTATCTACCAACTCCCTCCTGCCTTGTTGGGATGCATATTTCTTAATGCCACTAAAAACAAGAGCCCGATAACACAGATTCTGTTTGAGTTACCAGTTCATTGTTTGGGGACAGGTGTTGGCCTTTGATAGATAAAAGTCATGTCAGAAGGCGGGCTTTGAGTAGTATCCAGATTCCACACCCTCCAGGTATTGTCTAGTAGCTCATTAGATTTGCAAAATAGCTCTGTCTTCAGGACAAGTGGCCAAACAACTCCAGTTGTCATGACCTTTGGGGAACATGCCAAGGTTTTCTGTGCATCCTGTGGCAGGTCACTGCTGCCCACCGAGTTAACTGGAATTGTCCTTTTGATGAGTCAGTTGATCTGGAGAGGACTGCTGTCTGAGTTATGATGAATTATACTGTATTAAGGCACTAACTATACTGTCTGAGCAACTGAAAGTCTGCTTTGCTTTCGTAAATGGCATCACCATATCTCCACCTAAGAGAGGTGGTATTCGTATGTCCATGTTGTTTGCCATTTCTACTTTAAAATCTTCCCCCTTGTATTAAAGTGTCTGTGTTCAGGCACTGTGAAGTAAGCACTACCATTCAAAGAGTTTTATTTAAGTATTTATATAATAGTCAGTAATTCAGTAATTAATCCTTGCTGGTCTGAAAAGTAGGCACGTAAATATCCCCGTTTCTGGAGGCTGTGAAAGTGAGGCAGCTGGGAGTTCTTGACTTACCAGAAATCTTAGAGAGTCCACAAGTTTGGAATTGGAACAGGAATTCCTGGCTCTCCCTCATATTCTCAGGCAAGTAGATTGCATCTCACTGAGAAGTGTGTGAAAGCTGATAACATTATAGTCCAACTGATAACCCTCTGGGGAGATGGAAGGCTCTGCCTTGAAGTTCACCAGATGTTTGAAAGTTTATGTTGTATGTGAGTTATGAAGAACTGTATCCTTAATACAAGCTTTCAGAATTGTATAGAATTATGTCACAGAGTTATAGGTATTTATACACAGTAAGACTTAGTTTAAAACTCCTTAGCAATGTTGCCATTTTCTGTTAAATTCACTCTAATTTTCCAAGAAGAGTATCTCATCTAGTTCCTTAAGCATTACCTTGTAATAGTATTTCTTATATTTTCCTTTTTTTTTTTTTTTTTTAGCTCATGGTTTTCATTACATTTCTCTGACTAGTTTATTCGGGTAAAGTCTTTAGGTTTTTTCTTATATCTTAAAGATTTAAATAAAGAACAGAGCAATGGGGTAGGCTTGCTCTTGTTGTAATAGCTTTTATTTTTCTGGAAGTGCTTTTGTTAGAACCTGCTTTTTCTCCCTGCTAACTGATATATTAAACACTTTATAAATTTGAGGGTTAAATCTGGCCACAGCAAAAGAACGAAATTGCCATGGACTTCAAAAGAATCAGAATTCCAGCCTAAAATTTTACAGTCCTGACAGAAAAATTATCTCTTTTGCCTAAGCTTAGAAGGGAAATCTAAATACATAATGTAAGCTTGAAATCTTCAAGAAGGCATTTATTCCTATCATTAGTAGATAGTCCTCCTTGATTTCTGCTTAACCTACACCTTATATCACATCTAATGAAAGGTAGTGGTCACCATTATTAAACAAAAATACTGAAATGTTACAGAAGTACACAAAGTTATGATAAAATATTGAACTACATTGTGCTTGTATTTCTTTGTGGCCTGTTGGTTAATTAATTTTACATGACAGGGGCTAAAGTAAAGAGACTTATCATAAAGTAAACAATTAAAAGTCATTAATAACTTAGACAAATAATGGTGTTCATGCAGTGAATTGTTATTATCAGCCTATATTTGAAAAAACTTACAGATGAGGATAATTTAGTGCACTACATTTCAAAGAGGCCAGTCACCTTGTTACCAGTATAACATGGAATAAAATTACTCCCTTTTTAACTGCAGTGTGAATATTCAAATAACTTGTTTCATGAGCTAAATATCTTCTTAAATCATAGGAATAGTGCAGCCAGAGAGAGGCGAGAAAGAGCCTGCCTGTGAGAAAGTAAGGCAGAGTGTTCATTATTAAACACTGCTTACTGCTAAAATATGGTTTCCATATGGAGTAGACTACATGTAATTTATGTAAACCACATTGGTAATAGTTTTTATCAAGTGGTGCTAAACACAAGCTAAATCCAGCATAACTGTTTATGTAGACTGCATGTAAGTAAATTGTGGATATTACTACGGCTAGTCAGATTTTTCAGGAAAATATTTCCATTGCTGTCCCCATTATATAGTAACACAGCTCACATCTGCAGCAATGCCAGCTTTGGCTAAGACGATTCTGAAGCTTAGGCAGGAAGTGAAAGAAACTAATTTGTAATAAATCACTAATGGCACTCATGTAAGGAGTTGTAGCTGTAGTGACATATAAAATATATCTGTTAAACATACTTCTCTCTGCACAGGTATTCATAGGTTTTACTCTTCCTTTTGAAAGGTAGGTTGAGGTTTATGATAGGAGGAAAAGACATAGTGAAAACCACACAGAATTATAACTAGGCACCTAATGGCAGTGATGATAAGGAACAACTGAAAAGGCTTTTCTGAGGGTAAGGTATGCTTTCCTAACATGCTAAAAGGTAAGAAACTATTTGTGATTTGGGTGAGACTTTCTGACAAAATATAAGAAGATCCTAACTTAGATTAAAAACTGCGTAAGAACTAATCACAGAATGGAAATAAAGATTCCCTTCTGAGATGAGGTAGACTTTAGTACTAGCCCACACAATGTTTTGTATATTCGTTATTTACTTGGAAAGGAGTGCGTAGGTTTAGTTTGCTAAGCAGGTAAGACTAATTTGAAGATGAAGTCTATTTAAAAGACAACACAAACACTGTTTAGATAACACTGTTTGATGGATTGAACCGCAAGCTCCTGACCTCTGATCCTGCCTGTGCCATCTCTTTATGGACAAATCTTTAAACACCCATGTTTATTTTTGTTATTGTAGATAGTAATGCTTAATAAGGTAGGTCAAGAATTCTGTTATTGGTATAATTTTAAAATTGGGGGGGGCGGGAGGGGGGATGACCCACAACAAAACGATTTCTAGAAAAACTCAACCAGAAAAGACACTGAGCAAGCTGCTTAAAAGTATTCTTGCTTTCAGGATGGACTTGGACCACATGACCTCCAGAGTTTCCTTCCAACCTAAATTAGTATATGATTCTAAAAAAAAAAAAAAAAAAAAAGGAACCCCCCAAAACTAATGGCATATGTATTATATAGTTTGTGTTCTTGGGCAAAAGCACACATTTCTTACTGAAAAACTGTACACTTGCACATATATGGCTGAGAGGAAAATCTTTGGGGTTTTTTTCATGTAAATATGAAGGGAAAATCAAAGTATATACATACATAAATTTATTTAAATTGTAGAGTCACAGTCTTCTGTGGGTGTTGTTTACATGCCTCATGCAGGTGTACTTTTGAGCTGTCTGTTCTATTGCCTCACTTACATGGCTGGAGCACTGTATCTCTGTGTCACCCAGCTGACACGTTGAAGAACAGCTAGCCTCAAAGCATCTTCGATTGCTTTGGATGCTCCCTTCTCTGGGAGGAATGCATAACTATTTCCAAAGAAACTCGAGGTGTACCTGAAGGTAGATGGGTTGGTGATTTCAATAGGAATCTGCCCCTAAGAGAAGCAGTGAATAATACTGACATGTTCAAATCTATGATTATACGTATTTTTCTTACAAGAAATAATACAATTTTCTAACATTGAATATTAGCCAACTACCAAGGGCAGCTATCACTTTTTTTATAGTCACTGCTGTTAATTATAATCTGGCTTAGTCAAACTGTTAACTTGTACGGTAAATTTATTCCTTCCTTTCAGTTTATAAAAGGTGCATTAATGATCTGCAATTTGTATAAATCACCCAATTGCTGGAAAAAACCTGTAGTTTTCAATTCAAACAGTCTGACCACTTCTGGAAATCACTGGATGAATTTTGCAGTTGGCAAAGTCATGTGACATTGTTTTTGAATCATAATTGATTGGATTAATGCTTCAAAACATTTTGTCAAGGAAAAAAAAAGGTATATTTCATTTCTCAGTTTAATTCTTCTCAGCAATTCCCCTGCTATAGTGTGGGGTTTTTGAAATATCTGAATGTAAAAAAGTGAATTGATAAACAACCATTAATTGAAACAGGACAAATAGAGATTCTGTTTCGCATTCAGGGAAGTGTGCATGAATACATTTTCCTCTACTCAGGAAACTGTAGTGAGGTGTGCTATCATACAGGGTACTGTATTTTATACTGTAATTTTTGGAATCACTTTATATTGAATTGAATTTTAATTTCTATAAAATGTCCATTTCAGAAAAAAATGGAAGTAAAAATATTAACTAAAAAGCTATATTATATAAAAAGCATATGGTTACTCAGCTGTCATTGTAGTAAACGTTTGATAACAGGGATAATTGTATAATTGTAAATGAAGTTATAAGACACCATGCAAAAGTTATCCCTCCTATGTTGATGCTGGATATCTTTTAATTGTCTTTTCCCAGTTCTTTCTTTTGATGCTTGACTGATTTTATTTTCTTTTCTTTTGAATTTGGGAAGATGGATGGGTGTCATTTTTTGTGCTCACAGAAAAATAAAGCTTGCGTTAGAAGGTGATGTAAATTGTAAAGCTAATTCAGTGATAGCAGTTTATTATTGTTATGACTATTCTTTATTTGTCTCTACAAAGGTCTGCTGAAGACCTCTTTCATTTTAAGAGGAAATATATTTTATTAGTTTGTAATTTGAGGTAAACCAGTAAATCATTAAAACAAAACCACCTTCTGCCCTACAGTTAAAAAAGGTGATTTTTAAGTGTGTAAAGAGTTCAAATTTGTAATTTCCTTTTAAGGCTGCAAAGTTGATGGTGCTAGTGCAGGGCTGATGTTAGGGTAATATACAAGATACCTTAAAGACTTCATCTGTTCTTTTCATAACCTGCTATACCTGTCCCACCCAAAAAAACCTTTAAAATCCCAGTCCATCCATAACAGCTCTTTAGAGGGCATATGTCTGAGCTGTCTTCAGTCTATCTTATCAAGAAGGAGAGGATGGAGATGAATTGCAGCACCCTTTCATCAACCTTTCCAGTTTTCCAGTGCTGGTGAAAGCCTCAGTTGTAACCTAAGAACAGCATCAGTGTTACATTTGGTATAGGAAACACAATAATTTGACTACAAATAGATTCAGGAGCTGATATCCATGTACCAGAAAGGGATGAATACAAATACCATGAAGGAGATTTCTTTACCCTCTGAAAATGAAGTCCTTATAGAATACATGGCACATCTAGGAGTGAATAATAATCTGAACAGTTACTAAAATCATGATGCTATCTGGTATGTCAAGCTGACTTGAGAAGCTTCTCATCATTTGTAAATACTGTTAGTTGAAATTTTTCTTTGTTAGTTGAGTCCCTCCTTGATTACAGAGGGAGGTCTGTATAATTGGAGTTGTAGTGCACATGTTGCTCTTAGTATGTCAGCATGATATCACAGTTGTGTTGGGTAGGGGGAGATCACAGTACATGTATTTATGTGTGAAACTATACTTAAAATAGTTTTCCTACAAATTATGTTTGTATACAAAATATATAATGGCACAGCACTGCATTGAAGTGTTGTTTGCACTTGATAGGGAGTCTCTGAATAGCTCACTTAATGGTTTTACTGCTTGGGGGTAATGTGACCATCCACAGTGAGAACCGAAAGCCTTAAAAACTGCTAAACATGTTTACAGTGTTTGTGTGCACATGTGTACACTGTACAAAAAAACCAGTCACCAAAAGGGGACAGACTGCTGTGGTTTTTGACCTTTCTCACATGCTTGCCCAATACATATTGAAGGCGGGGGGCGGGTCTGTGTCTGCTGGAAAATCTTATGATAGATGTGAGATGTACGTATTGCGGTATTTTCAAGAATTCATCACGAGACAATTATTTCATCTAAATTTGTTCAAAAATTCTGAAAAAGGTGTCATTAATGAAAAATCAATTTCTGTCAAAAATTTCACCCTTTCCTATACAGATATTCTCTAAAATGCATACATATGTGAGCTGCAAGATAAGGAAAGACCAGTCCTGGGTCAGGATCTTGACTTTTTAAAAAATATTAGGGTTTATATCTTGCATTTCTGCAGGGATGGAAGCAAGAGGGGGGTTTTTTGGGAGGTGAGAGGGGAAAAGTGGACTTTGCAGTGTGCTATTCAGTACTTGCTTTTAGTCCTAGATGGACCTGGAACATCAGACCTGAGTGTCACAGCATTTCTTATGTAAAGGAAAGCCACTCTAAGTCAATTCTGATCTTTTATTTTCTTTTTTTTACATTGATTACTTTTTTCTCCCCTCCCTCTCAGTCAAGTACAGTAGGCTTATGTTAATTTTGGTACCTGGCCTAACGTGTAGAAGAATCAAGAAATTGTCCCCCTCAAGATTTTTAAAAGCCTCTCTAGAACACCGCTGGAATAGTCTTCAGTGAACTACATGGCATTTGCACCACATAAGGCAGTGCGTGGGGTATAACTTTTACTGGTTTTCCTGTTGGTGTGATGTATATCATTAGAGATTAACTAAGTAATTTGTAAGTTTCATGACCTTCCCAGATTTAATCTGATAAAATCTCGAGAGCTCAGGACAGCGTTCTTCCCCACACCCTGCTTCATTTGTGAGGAGTGTTCTGTGCTTTTAGGTACCAATACAAATTTATGGACATATGCGTGTTTTAAGTATATGTGTGTCTTTTTCTGTGCTTTAAGCTGTCATACAAGCAGAGCAGATGGGTAGATGCATACTCTGTCTCTTTAAATTTCCTGACTCGAGCTAGTTTGACAAAGACCTCCTTATCATTTTCTTGAAACCCAGTTTCCTGAATCAGCGGATTTTTCTCCCCCTTGAAACTTCTGAAACTCTGAACTCTGTCAAAACAAGATGGCTGGCAAGTTTTAGGGACAGAGCAGAGACACAGACAGAGACAAAGAAGCCCCTGAGAAGGCAGACGGACTTAAATTGCTTGTGGTTTTTCAGTACAGCTGGTTTCAGATGTGTCGGCCTTGTTCTGCACTGGTTCCACTGCCAAAGCAAGACTGTCACAGCTGGTAGTACTTACTGCACTTGCGGGAAAGTATGTGATTCATTAGTTGGAACCGTATGTTTTTCACCAGTTCTGGTCATGTTTTTGTTAGGATGTGGTAAAAGCATAAGCAGGGGGTGAAGGGACAATGGAAATATGTGACTTGTTAAAGATTGGCCCCAACCAGTTATTAGCTAAATTGTACGCTGTAAAAAAAAAAAAAAAAAAAAACAACAACAAAAAAACCCCACTGTTGCTCGTAAGACAAATGATTTAATTCTTTAGTTAAGGTCATTTAGCCATAAGTAGTAAAAAAAATTGTCAACATCAAATTCTTTTTCCCCTCTTTTCTCTTAAGTATAATGAACTTTTTTACTGAAAACTGTAGTACAGGAAGAAGTCATGCAAGCAAAAGACATTCATTTGGTAAAAAACAGCCAAACTGGCTAAGAATTTTTAATCTTTGAAAGGAGGTAGCTGCTGCTACTGATAAAATATGACTATGGCATAAAGGCTTATGGAGAATGCTTGGTGCATTGGAATATTTGGTAGAAGGAGAGCTGTAAGTGGGTGTTCCTGTGCCCACACATGATAAAACACACCAGAATTGTGCAGAGAGATATAACAAGCTCTTCTGTTTACAATTTTTTTTTTCCTGGGGTAGCATCTTCCACTATTTTTAAGTGTTGGAGAGAGTTTTGTACTGATGTTTATTTTATAGCTGTTTGGACCTAAACATAATTGTTCAAATGAGGAAGACAAAAAATGGGGGATGGGGTGGGACACAGCACATTCGAACCAAACATTATTATATTCTCAAGCTGCTAATGCAGCTCCCACACACACACTTCATAGCACCAATGAAATAACATGAAGACTTCAAAGCCATGTGTTTAAGAAAGTGATTTCAAAAAGAGTCTCTATCCCCCCGCCCCCCCCCGCCCCGCCCCGCCCCATCCCATCCCATCCCATCCCATCCCATCCCATCCCCCCCCCCCCGCCTCTTCACACACATACACAGCCACTGGACTTTATAGAGCTAGAACCAGGTCTGTCTCTGATAATTAGCTCAGCTGGCTGCAGCATAAATAAAGGAATGCACTTAGGGGCTGTAGTCTGTGACATGGTTTAACAGAGCATAAAAAGGTGCATCTGTTAACATGCTTGAATTCAGTCACCTTACTGTCACCCACAGAAAGATACCAGCTCTGAAATGTGCCAATGATATTTTGCAAACAAGAGGCCAGTATTGTATTAAATTAACCAGGCTGTGAAAGTGCAAAGTGCTGCTTCTTAAAAATCATGCTGTCTTGGCTTATAGTGGTGTTGCAATGAGTCCCTCCAGTATCTATTAGGATGACCTGTGGCACTGAATACTTCAACACTCTTCTGGCTAGTATTGTTGACCTTTGTCAGCTTGATAAAAAAGCAGAGCCTAGAAATGTGCTTGTCATTTTTAGTGAACCAGGAGGCTGGAAAGCATGGGGAAGGGGAGGGGGCTGCAGGGAAGCACTGAGATGCCAACAGTCTGTTTTTGTTTAAATTAGGATGCTGAACCTAGGACAAAATTGCAGTCTGCTTCCCTTTTCCTCCCCAGTAGCCCCATGTCTCTCACCCCTTTCTTCCCCTGACTGTTGCTACTTGATTTGAGGTCTGAAATAATGAGGAATGTCTGCGTGATCAAAGTTACTATCTGCCTCCCGGTCTCCACAGAAGCCCTGCTGTATGTGTTTGGTAGGCGACAAACAGCTTGTTGTAATGTATTTGAAGGTAATACAATCACACTTTTATTATGTTCTTTGAACATTTATTTGATTTTTAATTCAGTAATCCTAATGAAATAAAATACATATTAAAGCCCTTTTTTTGCTTTTATTTAGCTGTATAATGATTTTTAAATTATTTGCAGGAAAAAGATTACTTCAGCAGAGGATATAGCCAAGCATACCTCAATGAATTGATAAGTTCTTCATTTTATAGATGTGTTGAAAATGTTGATTAAGGTCTACCTAGCTCTGTCTGGAGACCTAAGAAGGTAACAGGGTATCTGTTTTCAGTACACACATTTGTGCTATACAAACCATTATTTCTTCAGCATAACTATTTTTTATATATTATATCTTTTATTAGTATGTATTTTTTATATATGTATATACACATGATAGTCTTCAGAGGGTCCAAACAAGTGCCTTATCTATTAGAAGGTGATGTAATGCCAGTGGGAGCTAGTCCCACACAGCTTGAACCAAAAATTACTCCATTTGGCAGTAACAGAATGTGGATGACCAGGAGGTGTAATGCATTCTCTACTGTATTTTGAAGTAGTTACACTGAAAATATCCCACCCAGTTGTGCTTGGCCTTTTAGTCCTGACATTGGGCCACACCTGCATTCCTGATGTCCAGACCCATCTTTGTTTTTGCCAACTGCCTTTACCCAGGAATATCTTCAGGGAAAAAAATAAAAATCTAAAAAAACCCCTCAGAAAACCCACACATTAACATTTACCTTATTGCTTGGAGAGGGGGGCAGGGGAGGGAAAGAAGTTGCTATCAACAGAGATCATAGTACCTCAAAAATCCCTTTATCTGAGTGCTGTGAAGTTATAGTAAGCCAGCTGTGAAACAGAAGAAAAAAAGCCACTGAGTTCTTTTCAGCTCTCTTGATTTTTTTTTTTCCCAGTTATGACTTTTCCCCTCACTTTTTTTTTCTTTTTTTCTTCTTCTCCCCCTCTGTCTTAATCTCAAGGGTGTTTCGGGAGAAGCAAACCTGGAGGAAAAAAAAAAAAAGCTGAGGTTTATGTTAGAAGAAATTAAGGTTAATGATCATTGGCTCATTTTCCTATTCCGTGGGTGTGGATGGAGGAGTAATCAGTGCAGGTGGCTTTGCCAGTTGGGAGTTTCTCTTTGTCATCAAGAAAATAAGGAGTGCAGGGATTGAATTACCACAACTATTTCAGGGCTAAACATATTTGGTTCCCCATTGGCTCTGGTTTAAGGACAGAAAGCTGACATTAATTTTATCCAGAAGAAAAGAACAGTTAATTCTCTATATATTTTGAGGTAATTTTACCAAATGTATAAGAATCTGTGCTTGTTCAAATGTATGTCTAGTGTAATCTTACAAATAATTTTGCATCATATAACACACTGAAAAGCAAAGTATTTTTCTTAATTTGCTCTGACAATTTATGTTTCTGTGCCCAATTACCACTCACTTTATTGAATGTTTAAGAGCTGCTTATTAAAATATGTGCTCCAACTGCTCTAGTTGGCTTCCCAGATGCCTGTTATTACATGTAAAGGTGCTCCGTTCTAACTTCTAGACGATGTATAGAATTGAAGAAGTTCTGTTCAGTTTGAAAAAGAAGTGGTGGATTTAGTTAAGGAAGTGTGTGCTAGCCCTGAAAGGGTATCAAGCGTGCATTCACATCTCAGCCATAGAAGAGCTGTTCTTTAAAGAAAAATGTTTTGGGGAAAGAATGATGAAATGACAAATAATTCAGGCAAACAAGCCCTTGATAAATCCCACTTAGAAGTCTTCTACATCAATGACATTTTGTGTCTGATGTTGCTGGAACAGGTTATGGTCAGGAGATTTCAATTTAGAATACAGAAAAGTCAGAAATAAAAGTCAATGGGAGCCTGTAAAAGGTATTGAATAGGAGGGAAAACAGTACTTGGAGTGTTTTGAATTGTGTGTGTTTTTCTAACACATGCATTTGCCCATCCATGCTGCATCGTGTTTGACTAGAAGGGGAATATTAAAACCAAATAGGTAGTTTTAGTTACAGAACACGATGCAGCCAGCAGTAGCGACTGTTCTTTTAGCACTAAATCTGTGCAGATGTTAAATTATAGGTAATGTAGTTCTAGTTAAAATAAAGTCTTATGACTACTGTATGTACTCATTGTTGTGGGTTTTTTTTTAATGAAGCTGATGGCAATCCCCCACTCACACTCTTACCGGAACAACAGTTATTTGGCTTTGCAAAAGAGACATTGTTACAGATTTAGTTGCTATTATTCAAAATAAAATATTACAGTGTGAGGAGGTTTAACTGGTAGAATAGGGGGCTGGATTTTGGTTCCCTTGGTCCTCTGAGGTAAGAGTCAACATGCAGCTGAATATTCATGAGGCATTCATTAATATGAATAGTTGGTCTGCTGCTGCACCTTTCCATGGTTTATTAATAACTTATGGACAGACCACTCCCGAGCATACACAGGGCAAGAATACTTTAATGATTGCAGCATTTGCTCAGTAAAAAGAAAAGAATGAGATGGTTTATTTCAGCAGCATCATTTGGAATGCTGTAGTTAAGGTGTCAGTAGCATACTGTACTTAAGGTTGTATTGGTAACACTTGAACTACAAATCCCTTTTTTTTCCCCAAGGTTATAAGTTGTGTGTAAAACTTCGTTCCAGGCTGAAACATGACATAAATATCTGCCTTGAAGCAACTATTTTTTGGCTCAATCTTTTAGCATATCCTTTTATCTTTTCTTATTTTAAGTCAATGAATAGAGGGAAAATAAAATTAATGTTACCATTTCAAGGCTTTCTTCTTCCTTGCTGATGAAACTCAAAATGAGCTTAAATTAAAAACAAAAATGTTGGCATATTATCAGTCCATAGCATGGTCTGGGTGTTTCTGGCATTGAAAAGTAATGTTTATTACTCATGTAAAAAGAAGTTTTTTAAAAACTCACATTGTATTAAGAAACCCTGCTGTTGATAGATGATTATAGTTACAATCCATAGATAATCTTACTAGAGGGGGGGAATGATATGGGAAAGATACTGAATTTAGAATAAAAATAAGACCTTTTAAACACCAATATTTTTGTGCTCTGAAAAGTATTTAACCTTGGGCATATCATTTGTTACTACCCCATAGTCATATTTTGTAAATAGTATCTACAGTAAAAATATGCCATGCTTTCTTCCATAATTTACTAATAAAGAGCTTGACACTTTCTCAAGAAAAAGTGCATGCCATGTTATTTCACTGTTTTCCATAATCAACTTCTGTCATTTCAGAGAAGTAGCCAATTTTACTTTGTATGTTACACTTTCACTCTTAAGTAACTTCAGCTGCTGAGGCTGTGTTGTGAAGCCTCCATCAAATTGAGGGTTGATGATGTACATTCTTATTATGTTTTAAATGCACATAATTACATCCCATGGCTTGTGCTGAGCCTGGTCAGACAGTCTTTTTTGTTTCTTTCTTTCTCCCTTTTCTTTCTGTGTAAGTGTCTTGTAAAATTTTAATCCTGAAAGTCCACTAATGTAATGAAAAACTGAATCATGAAATGGAACTGAAGAAATTTCACCCATTAATCACTATCCAACAAGAGTGGGGAAAAATATTCAAGAATTGTAAGAAATGTTGTTTTATTTGGTTTTTTTTCCCCCAGTTTTTAGCCTTGATAAAGTTAACATAGGAGTGTTATCATTTGTTGGAAGAAACTGCATAGTTTTTTGTAAGCTTTTAATTTTTTTTTTAGTATCTAGCACACTACCCTCCAATGAAGCCTCCCCTGGGACTGTAATTTTTCTTTTGTGCTTAAAAGTACTGAAGTACCTTGGATCAGGGGATTACTAGTTAGATACAGAGTCTTTCTGCTTTAGGTCACCAGTTTGAATTCAGTCCAGGCAATCATCAGACTGCTGCTAACATCTGAGGGCAGCATGGCATTCTCAGTCCAATTCCCAGTAGGCACGTTTTTTCTCTTCTTCCATTCTCCGGTCTTTCTCTCCTGGGTTAAGCTCCTTGTGTTGGGTAATCATCCTGCCAAGTTTAAGTGAGTTCCATCATCCACACTTGGATCCAGTTTTCCCTCACCTAGGAACAATTCGTACACAGTCACTTCTTTTATGTTACTGACTCGGGTGTGACATTACCATCACCACCATCAGTGATGTGCCCCTTTAATGTTTCAAGACAATGTGGAGTAGACAGATACATGCCTCAGAAAACTGAAAAGGAAACAAAAAAATCCCCTAAATTAAACAAAAGATCCTCCCCCCACCCCCCAACACAGCTGTGTTGTGTAGGGTTTTATGGATTAAATGCTTGGCAGAGGTGCTGGAGTTGATAGGATTTCAGTTTATATTGAGACAGCCTCATCCACAGAACTCATTTAATTTCATTAGGCTGCCAGACCCTGGGCTGGCTACCCTTCTGGTCATTCTTATCTCTCAGGGAAGATGAGGGGGGTAAAGTTAAAATTAATATCTCAAGGGGAAGATGTGATGGGGTAAAGTTAAAATTAACAGGTTTTTGTATGGGGCACGGGAGTGCTTCCATTTGGATGCTTGTACAATCATGGGAAGCCATGGAGAAGTTTTTTCCATCTTTGTGGAAGAAATAAGCACAAAGACTTCTGGATGATGTTTTTCTAGGGCCATCCACTGCAGCCTTTTTATGGATATGACCAGTATATTATGTGTCTGTGTCTCTGTATTTGGGTACAGTAAGGAAATAAAAATAAATAAATACATTGGCTAAATTGTCAGTAATCACAGCAGGAAGCTGAAGGATGAAATGAGCCATGGAGGCTAAGCTACTTTTTCAACCGTGAAGTTGACCTCCTTAGGTCAGGGTTATGACATGCTGGTAGACTGAACAGTGTATAGAAGCTTTACTGCTGCTACCTGTGGTGGTAGAAAAAAGGGGACTTGTAGTTCTGAGGTTACCTGTTCATCTCTTCTATGAGCATCACATTTTCCCTTTACAATCACAGACTTATTTTAAGTGTTAAGGTAATTCAGAGCATTTAAAACATCAGCAGATTATTATTGGAAACATTTTGTATAAGGCTACAAAATATACAGTAGGGAACTAGCCCACTTTGGCAGGAGATAGGCAGGGTGATGTAATGGTCCTTTCCTTCTCTAACATTTATGATGCTAGATTTTATAACTGCTGAGTATATTTTTCCAAAAAAGATGAAAATGTTACACCCTTTAGCATTAAAATAAATAATTTAGAGCAGGATATAATTGCTCTCAGATCTGCATGGCAGAAATCAGCTCCATTACTCTGCTCTCCCTATGTATATGTTAACATTGATCCCTAGGTGGGGGGTGGGGGGAGAGGGGTGAGTCTGTGTCTTGAGGATCTAAGAGGAGTACATTGCCTTACATCTTACTGATGAGTTCAGAGTTCATTCACATCACCTATAAGCAAAACTGAAACAGCATATGTGAAGGGTATAACTCTGAGGATCCTGAAGTCTGTAATTTGAGTCTTAGATAGCTACTTATTTTCTAGTACATATTTTGAAACTTCCTAAATAAGTATATACTACACACATAATATTTTTTCTAAGAGTATAAGAAGACAGAGGCTGTCCATGATATGTTTGTCATACAAGATTTGTATCTGGCTTCTTCATAATGAAGTGCATATAAAATAAACACATTTTTCCAAGCCCTTCCAGTTTTGAGAACTGGAAGTAGTCACACATTTTTCTGTAAAATTTGCTTTGTCAGGTGCCTAAGTGTTGCACAAATATTTTGTTACATACTCTCCATTCCCTGGTATGTAGTCACACTTTCAGAGGTCAGAAGTGGGAGTGTAGCAATTTTACTTTAAATAACCAGTTTCAAAATTGCACTTGCATCACTGCAGGAGAAAAGTACATATCTAAATAGGTACTTGCACAATTAGGTAACTGCACATTTAGCAGTAATTTGCATAGGTAATGGGCTTTCTTGTAAGGAAACAGGGTAAGAGAAAAAGGGTGAGGAGGCTCATGCCTGGTGCCCATCTTTAAAAAATGCTGCCAGAAATGTCTTGATTTTCTTAGTGAGTAAGATTTAGCAGTATTTGTTTGGAATACTTGAGAGACTGTAAACATACTACAAAACCATGTTAACACAAGATTATCTTATTAGACAAACCTCTTGAATTGCTTAGGAATGCTTAATTTACTAGTACAAGCCAAAGTCTTAGTTTATTTCTTTCTTTCTTTTTTATTTCCCTCCTGATATTGTTTTAACGGGGGTGGGGGGTGGGGGAGGTGGGGGGTGGGTGGAATTGAGGCGAGGGGAACCTCTTTTTCCTTAAGAAAATGCATCTTGTCCTATTCCCTAACCACAGACATGTTACAGACAGAACTTGGGGAGGAGATAATGTTGCTCTCATGCTTTCCCTCTGAGGGTGAAGGCAATTGTGCCTGGAATTGGCCAGCCTGTGGCTGTCCACCATCTGTGTAAGGAATTCACAATCCCAGACAAAAGAAATTGGCAAAGTCTTCCTTCTGTCTGTTCTCCAGAGCCTCAAGATAGCCATAAAACACCTGGACAAAATCAGCAGGTGATGGCAAGGGAAAGAGAATGATCAGTCACAGGCATTGTTGAATCCTTTGAACATTACTTATAGCTTGGACACCGCTGTCACCAGACACAGTTTGATCTTTGGTGAGCTTTCTGGAAGTGCTTTCTTCCCTGGCTGTATGACAACAGGGAGAACCAGATAATGCTGTGGAGGCAAAGCAGAGTTTTCCCATCTTGTAATTTTTATCTCACCTTGTAACTCCAGTTTTTGTTACCTGTATTTGCACTTAAATAAACATGCAGGAAAAAAGGCAGCTTTTCATATGTACAAAAAATGTGTCATACCTTTTTACCTTTCTGACCACCCTAACCAGCAGTGCTTAACTGTGATCTGTGTCCCAAAATTTAAAAATTACTTAAAAATTGAGATCCACCACTTCCTTTTTCCTTTCATGTTGCTTTACATAAAACTTGAAACAAGGACAATTTTAAAACTAGGGAATGCAGTTTTCTTCAAAGTATGTTCTTGTGTTAGCGCATTCATAACAGAACTGATTTTCTTGCTTATTTATGATTTCTTACAACTCACTATTGATCATCAGTTACGACCTTTATGTAATTGACTAGAAAGACAGTACAACTCTGAAACTCCTGAGAAGATCCTAGCCTTTAGTTCACTTAATGTTCTCTTATATTCTTTCCATAACATGTATATGGTTTTTAGCTTGTACAGACTTAAGCATAGTAAAATTAATCTTCAATTTAAAAAAGAGAACAAAGAAGTGCAGTGACAGATTAATATATCTAGAAAAGCATCTGTACATGAAACAGAAATACAGCTACAAGAACATACCACCTTTGGCAGGAGAGGAAGAAGCTTCCTACCCATTAACCTGTTGGCAGTTGGAGACTGAATTTCAGTGCATGGGTGCTTAGCATTGAGGCTGACAGTCTTGCCAGTGCCAAGGGGTTAAGTTTGTAGCTGTTGTTTTGTTGCATTCCCAAAGCAAAGTCTAAACCGTATCAAAAAGCTGCTGGATCACTTCACACTTCAGCTGTCCCCTGAATCCTTCTCCCTCCTGTTGGTGTTTTCTCTTTTTCTCCTCCCCTCCCTATGCTCCTGCAAATACAACCGTTCTTCACAGAGCTGGTGTCAAGCTTCAATGAATATAACTGTCTTCCTAAGTGTATTAATGCTGCACTCTACTTCAGACATGAACCTTGTTGTTCATCATAAAGCCTCTGTGTAGGTTCATGTGTGCATGTGTGCATGCATGAGTTGAGGTTGTTTGTTAACCTGCTGTTTTAAGGAAGACTGAATGCTGCAATTGTTTGACTGTTTCTGTAGCATGTATTACAGCTTGTAATCAGCTTGTATGAATGTTAGGGGGAAAAACGGTGAAGATTCAAGATTTTAAAAATTAATTAAACAGGATTCTGCTACTTCACTGCAAGATCATTTGTGGATAACTAAAACTAAGAAAACTTGGTCTTCATTCTGCTTTCTCAGTGTGGAAAGTATATATAGCATCCCTAGAATGCGTTAACAAAAGTGTTAATATCTTATAACAGCAGTAATAGCAATCCTTTTACTCTAGCTAATCATGTGCTAATCTGTTGGTAAGTCAAAAGTATTAGACCATTTTAAAATCATTGTGTCAGCTCAGCCGAAGTAGCTGGCGTGGTACTATAAACATTTGGGAGAAAAGTTCTTCAAACTAAAATAACGATGTCATAAAGTAAAGAATTTTGCTAGTTCTACGCAGCAACTCTAAGGATGTAATTAGTTTTATGTCCTGGACAAAAGCATTTGAGTTTATACAGAAGCAGAATACTGCTGCCGTTTCCTTGATGTGTACTATTTCTGAATTGGATTTCAGTGTTTACTACTTCTCACTAAGCAACTAGGGATAGTTCACTATCTGAAAGATTCTTCTACTTGTAGCCTTTTCTTCCTGTAAATGTGTGACTGATGTTTGCACAAAGATACTTACTCCTGGGTTTTTTTTATGTTTGTAGCCAACAAAGGAATTTAGCATATTTTGTTTATTTTGTTTTAAATTTTGTCTTTGATTATGTAGCCTAGAGTAGTTACCTAGGCTTTTATCTATCCTGTCACTCAAGCTTACAGTTTTATATTTTGGAATTTTTCTTTGTCCCTTCTGCCTCTCTTCTTGACAGCATGCTTTGCATTATTCCCTGAAAGGCTAAATCAGATGCTAACACTCTTAATAATTCAACTATTCAGATCAGACTCAATACAAATGGTGATAAAAGTTGATAAGAAGAGTAAGTTGTGCTCCCTCTTAGTCATACATGAAAAATGGGCATATATTCTGTTTTACATTGTTCTGTCTTTGGTAAAAGGTTTCAGTGATCACCCACGTAGCAGTGAAAATTTCCTTTTTGTTAGCTATCAGGATAGTACATACACAGGCTCATTTCCACCTGCCTAGCGTATTTTGAGTTAGAAGGAATATTGTCAGAAGAGAGATTGTGTTTCATATTGAATATGTGAATACATTATCAGAATACTGTAAATCTCAATAAGCCTGTTGCTGTGAAGTTGCTTCTATGATAACAGTTTGAAAAATTGCTTTTACATTATAAATTTGAAAATTCAATTTTTATTTTAGATTGCAGATTTCAAAATGTTGTTTTCATTTCTTTTTACATGCACCTAAATTTCCTATGTCTCCATGGAAATTTTTCATATCTTATGCACAAATGAAGTTTGTGTGTGACTGTGAAGATTTAGTTATGTGAAATTTAGAACTGCAGATATAATTTAAGAAACTCTTCAGAAAGTGCAGGCCTGAAAATTAATCATTATTTTTGTGATTTGACCTGAGATAGGGATGTGTCTTTAATTTTTTTAACCTATTTTAATTTGCTTTGCATTTCTCAGGAATTGTATTTAAAGCCAAACATAGTCTTCAATAATAATTGGCTTTTGCAGTCATTTATAAGATTTTGTTTTCTTTGTTTCTTTTCTTTCTACTGGGGATTTTTTCCCCAGTATTTTAGTACCAGATCTACCAGTCTGACTTACTGTTTATGTTTCCTTTAGCGATCCACTTCAGCTACAGAGCTGAGTTTTATTAGTGAAAGACTTGTTCTATAACAGAAAATACTGTGGCTGCACTTGTATTGTGGTGTTTGAGGGTCAACTGAAATATACCTGCAATGCAGAGACAGAAAAACAGAGGACATGGAAGAAGTATTTTCACATATGAAAAACAGAACTATTTTGCCCTTCTGTGTTAAAATCTAAAAGTGCCTATATAAAGTGTCTATCAGTGCACTTTCCCCCAAATGCCTTCACAGTCTGCTTCTCTCACTTGGATGCTGTGTGTGTAGTCTTTAGTGTTGGCCTGCAAACTCTGTTTCCTGACATTTATGATTTGTGACCTTTTAATTTCTGTCTTATGAAATTTTTGTCCTAAGTGATTGAAGCAACGTGGTCTATGCTCTGCCTGAAAGGGCCACAGATTTAAAGATTACCTCAAACAAAGACTGGGGAATCCTCTCATCATTGCTACGTAATCTTGCAGACCTGTGTTCTCTGGTTATACTGCACCAGATAATATTATATATTCTGCCTACTGCATGAATTGCTTTTGAATCCTGAGAGCAAACAGAATACCCAGCTTGTACACTGTGCTTTACATCTGTCAGTTTTGAAGCACTATAAGAATGAGGTCAGTTTTATTACTCTTATTTCCAGATGGGAAATTAAGGCAGAGGAGACAGAAAGAGACTTGCCCAGTGTAATAATGGTGGACTGTGTCAGGCATTATCCTTTCTGAAGCCTACAGTAAAATAAACTGGCTCACAGCTTTCAGATTCTCTTTGGTTGCTGTTCAGATGTAGTATTTGGATCTGGAGCTTGTCGTGCAGGGACAAACGTGGAAGATCATCTGAATCCATTTTGCTAAGCGGTTTAGTTAAAACATGATAAAGCTGTGCGTGAATGTTCTTACTCAGAAAGAGTGTGGCCTGAAGTACTTTTGCTGGTTCCTTTCACGTGTAGAGTTGCATTCTCTCATCTCTCAGCATTGTTTGTTCACTTGACTAAAAGAGACTGTTGATGGATCCAGATCACCTCCTCCCACCCCCCTCCCCCGGATGCATACCTCAGCACTCTCAGATTTGTGAGAGCTTGATGGGCTGAGATCCCCTTTCAGCTTAAGCATGTTATGTTGCTCAAATCTTCCATGCATTTTTAAAAGTAGCATTTATTTAAGGGGTATGGAATTGTGTATTTATACAGGAATATGACTTTAAACCAGGCTTTTACCTGAGAGAGAAACAGAGCATCCCCTGGGCTAGGTACTTTGGTGACTTGTGCAAAGCTGGCCTTGATCGTAAGCTTTTGTGTATGTGAAGTAATGGAAAATTATTAGTGACAGAAGTTACTCGGCATAGTGTTATACCAGGAGGTGAATGTTTGTAGTATCAGGGCTTCAGTTTGTAAAACATTAAATAAATGTACTGTGCTGTATAAATAATTTTCAGTAGTTGTTATTCCCAATTGACTCATGCTGCTCTTCCAAGTGTCCTGTAAACAGCTCTGAATGGAGTGATGGTCGGTAAATGATGAGCTTGAGGCATCTTGGCGTAGAAGTTAAGATGCTTCTCCCACCAGCTGTCTGTCCTGACAGCTTTCCCCCAAAGCCACTGCCACTAGAGCTGAATGGCAGAGGGAAATTAGGCTCATTGCTCAGCGACTTCTGTTCATGTCCTGGTGAAAATTGGGGCACACCTCTCCTTCATCAGTTCTTTACTAGGACAGTAAATGCTGAGAAAGTGAAGGTGTCAAAACGCGGGATGGTGGCAGTGTTGTAAGTGCCACAGCCTTTTTCCCAGTGAACATGAGACAGAGCTCTGTAACCCAGTATTTCTCTTTACAGAATGGAAAAGTATGTGAGTACGTGTACAGCTCCAGCAGAGCTGTACCATAAGGAGATCTAGAGGAAAAATTTTGGAGAATAGAGGACCAGCTGAAAAAATTTTTCAAGGAGCTTTCTTTTCCTGGCAGTGGGCAGCACATAAAAAACAAGCTGAGTGGAAAGAGCAGTTTCTAGTATGAGCTTTTGGTCAGAAATGATAACCAGCATTTGTAAGTGTAGTTAAGTAGCTGATATCTAGCAGACACTTAAGCTTCCCAAATGATTATTGAAATTAATCATATTGTGTAATTATTTTAACTCAGGCCTTTGCACAGTAGTTTTTTTCCACCCTGTTTCGCATGCTCAGAGAAAAATATATTACAGCCTGTCACAACTTCAAATAATTTCATCTGTAATTAATAGCTGGAATCACAAAATAATACAAGCTAGATTTTGCCCCATGATGAAGTGTGGTCCATAACATGACTTTCAGTGATTCAGGTGGAATAGTTCTTTAGTTGTCCCTACCTTATTTTGTTATGCAAACATATTTATACTTTAAAGTGGGGAACATTTTTGTTTCAGTTCTTGTTGCTAGAGTAAATTAAACATGAGTAGATGATCTTAAAAATACTTTTATATTTGAAAGAAGAATAGCGGTACCATTTATGTGGGCACTGCATCGTGGAACAGCTCCTTAAGTTCAGGAAACAGTCTAATGAATATGAACACTTTGGAAATTAGTTGCCCATTTCATTAATTGTTTATTTGCGAATGAAAAGAGCTAGTCAAGCAAAGATACTGTTTGGTTTCTGGAAATTGATCCACCAAACTATCTCCAGATGTTGGGGGAGCTGGGGAAGGAAGAAACCTCATCCACATTTTAATATCTGAAACTTTTGTAGCATGCTCACAATTCATGATCTGTGTTTGGATGCCATTTTTGCTTTGTCTTCTGTGTGCTAGGTCTTCTCTTTTCCCAGTTTTTGTGCAACAAAACAAAGTTTGTAGCAAAAAATCTACAGCAGTATCCTCTGCTGAAGTGTGAAGTGTCCAGCTGAAGAAAAGAAACTGGTTATTGCATTTTCAGTTTAAATAATATAAAGTTTGGATTTTTTCTTTTCAGAAATAGTTGGAAAACCATTTACATGTTATAAATTATTATGTTGTAGGATAAATGATAAAAGTTTTACAAGAATAAGCAGATATTAAAATTATGAAAAGTAATGAATTTCAGTAAAATTCTTAGTAGTAAATGTTTTCTGGTGTGTGAGCTTGCTTTAAGATGCTCTCTTTCCAACTTGTTATACAAATGACTGCATTCTTACAAACAGTGGGTTTCTTTCTGAATCTGCATAGGATATCAAACAAGTCTGTGTTTTGTTTTCAATAAGTTGTCTCTTTTTTCTTTCCCTTTTTAAATTTGAAATTTTCTTGACTGTGTGCTTAGATTTTTGCCATTATTTGTTTGCTCTTTTAGTTGAGCAGTATCTCACTCCTTACACCCTTCACTCTTCCCAAAAGAAGGAATAAAGCCCCTATCCATTTTTGCTAAAAAGTATTAGGAAAACTCATTTCTGAGTGATAACTAGCCAGAAACAACACTGGATTTGTGTTCAGGGTTGAATTGTACATGTCTGTTAAAAAAGGCAACTGTGCCGCAGTTCACTTTACAGTTATTTTCCAGATTATTCAAAATACTTGAGCATTAGAAGAATCTGTCTAGTCCCACAGGAAAAACTGTCCAATAAGCCTCTCCCTTCATCTAAGGGTCATAGAGGAAACCCTGGCTAGACGTTTTGGTGACTAATTTAAAATATCTGGCAAGACAATTGATAGCACCCTTCCTTTGTGTTGTGACAAATATATTTCGACTGCAGTTTATTAACATAATCCAACACAACCACAGACATATTGTATGTATTATAGCATAGAATTAGAAACATTTTTTGCACATCACAGTCTTTACTCTCTCTCTTTTTTGACAAGGATCTGGATAATTGCCTCAACAAATGAACTGCTGTGTTCAGTCTGTTTCTATAATTTCATAAATTGTTTTCCATGCTAAAACTACGCAAGCTTTTACTGAGTAAGTATAAAGAACCACAGTGTAATTACAGGAGCAGTATTATTAAAAAGTGTGACAGAAATGGCAGTTTAACTGACAGCTACTTTTTCTTTGCTTTATTACAACAAATTAAGTATCTCATGAAGTGCCAGTTAGTGAGCAACGGTGTCTTCTGCCTCTCTCTCTCTCTCTCTCTCACTCTCAGGCACACATGCATGCATGCACACACGTATCTTAGAGCTGGGACTTATCATAGGTGATGACCACATAAGCTGGATCGTAAATTACCAGCTGAGGTTCCTACTGCTCCAGGAAATTTTATTTCAATTTAAAAATACGGGGTTTTGTCTCACACTTACCTAAGTTGAATATTTAGCTCTTGTATATCTCCCTTTGTCTGAATATATAGGTTCCCTTTATTGATAAAGGGAATTAGAATTATTCCCATTACATGGATGGAAAAAGTGAGACACAAGAAGTGATTAACTTTCCCAAGACTCAGAACCCAGTGAATGACCAGGCTAAGAATGAGACCTAAGTTTGCTCTCTTAATCATTGAACCACACTGCCTGCAATCAATATGGCCTTGATCCAGAGCCCACTGAAATCAATGAAAAGAAAGAATTTGACCAGGTACTGTATGTAATGTAAAGTCCTTGCTTTAGTTTTTTATTTTCCTCCTAATGATGTGGTTATTAAAGTGCAGCTTTTCCATACAGTACTTCTGTAGAGAGTAATTCAAATCAATCAGTGACACTGATATAATTTGAATGAGGAGTAGAGGCTAACTGCCCCAGTTCTGAGGCTCCTGTCCTTTTCACTTGTTTTCAGTTGGACACCTTTATATATAAGAAATGTTCACACATTCAAAATCCATTCATTGTTTTAAAAAATGTGTATATTTTAAGTATCTGGACTGCTTTTCTTTATGTTTTCCAGTGGTCAGTATTCAAACCTTTGCTTTTACTAATACTAAAATCAGCAGGACTGCACAGGGGTATTCTCCAAATATTTCACAAATATCAGATTTGAATCAGGTTTAATACTAAATAGGTGATCCTTACTTTTAAGTTATATGCTCAGTCACTGTCTAGTCAGTCAGGTGTAAATGATAAACTCCTGGCTAGTATGAATAACAGTAAGTGAAAGGCTAGCATATATCGTATAACATTGGGTTTGTAAAGTGTGTGCAGGCTGGAGCTGTGTGGGTTTTGAAGTTAACTTTACTAAAGAAGGAGGCAAAAATCTAAAGAGTTTTGTGAAAATACTTAGCCATAAACACGATTTAAAAATTCTTTTTACTGATCTCAAAGTTTTGGACATCGTTTAAATTGTGAAGACTACGGCAAATGTCATGATTTCATTATTTTTAACATCCCTTCTTTACTGTCTGTGGTATGACATGTCCGTAGCTTTTTATTAGATTAATAAAATTGCTACAAAAAAGGGTGGGATTGTCATGAAACATAAAAGGCCATTCCATTTATGTTTTGTAGCTGTTAAAAGCATCTGAGAACCACGAAAAATGAGAACGAGTAATGGCAGTACTTAATGAACTGAGCCATGGTGATTGTATTTAGTTAATCACTTCACAAAAAATGACTGTATGAAAATTTGCCTTGATTCATGTCCTGGTCAGTTGTGATCTTTAGAGATCTATTTGCCTAACAGCTCAGGATCTGCCTACAGATCTGTGAAAACCTAAATTGGATGCGATATTGATTGGCTCAGTAACATTGGTGAGTTCTGGCTGCAATACCAAGGAAAGAGCTTAAGCAGGTGTTGCTACCCAGGAGCCTCCTGGTGAAATATTTCTTAAACAAACCTTTTGGAAAATAACGTTTAAAACTTCTATAAACATCTCCTATACAAGTCTGTAAATCTCTCTCTTTTCTAGTATGCCATTTCAAATCTGATTTTAGCATGTCTGATCCTTCAGTTATATTTACCATTTTTGCACAGTACTCAAAAATACATCTGAATACTCTCAGATCTTGTTGATGTCTGGCAAAGAACCTGCACAATGTCATATACTCAGGTAATTTATTTTACCATTCTTCTTAGACAAAGTTTGGGGCATTCCGAGTTCTTAGATATCCAGTAATTTTTAGTTCCAGGCTTGGCATGAATAGAGAGATTAATTTTTTTCCAGAGTTCTCATAAGATTGAAAATACAAATTTGAAATACCCGTACCAGGTAGACAGTTGAGTAAACAGCACCATTAGTGAAACCAGATCTCCTACAGCTTTATTCTTAGCATTGAAAATTATTACAGATCTCTAATCTTACCCTAAATTTCCCCTCCAGCCCTTCTTCAGCACTCTTTTAATCCAGAGCTACCTTTGCTTGGCTTAATAAGAGATGTGGTGTGACTAGGCAGGAGCTGCTGATTGACCAGCTGGCTGCTACCTCTTCACTATTAAGTAACTGTAATGGAATGCCCTGGCTCTCAGTACCTGGCAGGTTAAAACAAAAGGGCTTTGGGACTGCATGCAGCTTCTGGGTCATGCTTTGTGTAACCATATTATAAGAATTAAGTATCTTTGCATAGTCTACCTTTCTAGCAGAGATGGTGGAAGTAGATTCATGGATTCAGAAGTTGCAGAAGGGTAAAAAGATAGACACCTAGAGTCTGGAATTGCATAACTACCGTTACCTTCGGAGACATAATCCGATAGGTTGGTGACTTTTTTTTTTTTTTTTTTAATCATATTCACTAGTTTTGATTAGTCACTTGATTTAGTAGGACAAATACTTTTCGACATAACCCTGGATACAAGTGGGAGTGAGAGTGTGGCTTTGTCTGACTTTCTTCCATCTGGATATTAGAGCTAAGTCTTCTGACTTAATCTAGTGGGTCGTGGAGTATATTTGCTCCATCTGCTCCCCATGCTGACAGGTTTCATGCATGTGGAGTTTTGTGGAGTGTTGCTTATGCTGGTTCTTTGCTTGTTGAGAGCTTACTGTTCTGTGAGAAGAGATTCCTCAGAGAGTTGCTCTCACGTTGCTCCATTTTTTACATCCATACTTTGTGTTCCTGCAAAAATCAGGAGACTTTCAGTAGTTAAAAGGAGTACTGTTTGATGAAGTTAAGATGAAGAATGAAAGCAACACACTTCTGGCCTGTATGTAATTTTTTCTTAAATTATAGGTATATTTTTGCCATTGCAGGTTACATGTCTTTTTTGAAAGTTGTCCATCAGTTATAAGGATAAATTCTGAGTAGTTAAGCTCTTCTAGTTCAGAACTGCACAGGTGAACCTCAAGAACATTACAGGTCCTTTACAATTTAGTCTGAATTAAGTGGAGTTCCTGATGTTTTATATAACTGCTGACCATCCACGTAACACATGTATATTGAGGACACTGGTAAAAGCGATTTGAAAGGGATGTGTGTTGGGGGCGTTTACTCTAGAAATCATTGAAGTTCATACTTTCTCTTTTGATGATGAATGAATGTCTGCATTTCAACAGGATGGATGCACCTGATGTGCAGTGGCATGTTTTCACATGTGAGCTTTGCAGGGCTGTAGCAAATCAATGTTTGCTATTATGCCCACTTCTCTCAAAAATGTAGTATTTACCCCTTGGCATATCAAATTTTAAATTCTTCTAAATTTGAAAGGCCAGTAGTTGTATCCTTTTCCTGTAACATTTTTTTTCAATTTTTCTTGTTTGTATCTTTCTCACTAGTTCTTTTGTTTTATTTCTCTCTCTGTGTCTCCCCTCACCTCCCGCTTCTGCCTTTGTACCCTCCCTGACCCAGTGCTTTCCTTCAGCCTTTCCTTCCTTCACTACTACCTGTCAGGTGTTCTGCTTCTCTCCACACATTTTTACTCCCTTGAAGTTTTACAAGGGACTGGGATGGCTTTGCAACTTCTTGTACTGACTAAACTCTTGAAAAGTCATCACTTTTTCTCATAAGCAGTGATTTCCCAAAGCATGTCAAGTATTTAAGATTTAGGAAAAAGGAACAATCTGGCATAGATCCAAAGTCTCATTTGACTTCAAAAACTGTGCCTGACCAAAACCCCCAGAAAGCATCAGAAAAATCACAGAAGTGGCAATTTTATTTGGGGAGAATTATGTAGAAGGTCTGTTCTTCTCATCTGCTGGGATTCCCTTCAACAGTATTGAATTTGGATGCTGACACTAATGGAGAATTTACAGAGCTACTGGAGTTATATGTTTCTTTTAGTAGCATTTAATAGTATTACTATCTAATAACTATTAGATACTGTCCTACTCGGTAATTAGGTGAGTGAGATGCCTTCTGAGTTATCAGTTTTGCCAGTCTCCTAGGAAGTATCTGCTTTTCATCTTTGTAGTCCTTATTGAATGGAGACTTTTTTTTCAGAAAAGGGAAGAAATTTTTAAATGAGGTAAAGAATATTACCATATATGCTTACAACTGAAAGGTGTATTTTAAACTGCTATACCAACAGGCTTGAATGATAATTTTGAAAAGTAATACATCTGTATGAATGTATGGATACCTGCCAATAATGGCCTCCAAAGGTTTCATAGCTGTGGTTATACAGGTGAGACCTCCTTTTTGCTATTTAGTCAAAAATGGTTCTGAACTTGCTTGCTTACCCCACCTCTGTCATGCATATCGTCCAATGCTGCAATGTTTCTCCAGTTTCTTGGCCCTGGTCCTCAGTTGGCCTTCTATCCAAGTCTAGCAGTTGTTACTAGTGCCTGCCACCACACCTGATTTTTTTTTTTTTTTTTTTTTTTTAAAAATCAGTTCAAATCCCAGCACAGTCATTTCTCCTAAACAGGAGGAAACAGCTTTCAACCAAGGCCTCTGCTGTCCCTCCCTGTCTAATGAGCTCCTCCTTCCCTCCAAAGCCTGCCTCCTGAGAACTGTCCGCACTCTTTGTGCCCTCATCTTCTTCTCCTTCTTCTTCTGCTCCCTGCTCAAGTATGTCCCCACCTCACACCCTGCTTCATGTCACCAGCCCTAGGGGTACCTGGCTGTGACCAGCCTGCTCAGCTCCCCTGCGAAGGGTGGGAGCAGCTCTGGGCAGCCTGCCAGGAGGTGTGGGGTTCACTCTCTGGGGACAGAGGCATTTAAAGAAGAGGAGACACCCTTCGTGTAGCCAGGGAGGATGCCTTTGCCTGCACTGTAGCCCATGGTCCCCCTCACTTCATGCTCCCTGCCTGCTGGCACAAGGTAAACCTTAGGCTTTCTCAAGACATCAGAAAAGAGCAGAACTTGTTTGGGGCAGGGGAAAAGGGGAGAGCGGAAGATGAGCACAGACAGCAACAGACTAGATGTAGCTTTTTGGACTTCTCCCCCCCGCCCCGGACAAGGCTGCTCTCCTGCCTTCTCCTAATTTGAGAATTTCTGCTTTATAGAGTTAATTCTTAGGCTCTCTTCCTGAGCTGTTAATTATGGTTGAAAGTTAGAGGAACTGAGAAGATACATTAAGTCACTCAGGAAGCCAGTGGAACAGGACTAGAAACAACATCTTCATACAGTCGTGTGAGGGCCTGTTCCTCATCTTCAGGTTTGGCTTCAGAAATGCCTTTGTTTTTCTAGCCGCTGCAATCAGTAGGTGAAATTTTAAACAGGAATAAACAGAGGCTCCCAGTTTCTGTTTTGAGGAAAGAACCTAGTCTTCCCTGCTAGACTGAATTTTTTGTGCCGTGTGTCACTGTGGCATCTTGTGGTACAAGACAACCCCTTGGTCCTGTGCTGCTGGGAGATACCTTGCCTGCTTGTATACAAACTTACTCAAGTGCTAGAAGCAATGTGGCCAGATGTGTGTGGAAGGCTGCTTGGGTTCATTTGTTTTGCAAAGCTGTGCGGAAGAGTTTTAGGAATTTCTGCATGGCATTCATTCCACTGTGCAATATGGACATCACTGGCACCCTTCCTGCTGCTGGCCTGGCCAGGCAATGAATCAGTGTTTTTATTTCTGAGAAGTATGCTAACACCATGCTAAGGCCACTGCCATCTTCTTGTGTAGTTTGGTCTTTGCTTAGGAAAACTGGGATTATCCTCTGTACTTGGCATTCTCACACAGTTAAAAATGGTGCTGATATGTACATATTTTAAAAAATAGGTGGGAGGGGAAAAAGATATTAAATAGCATTAATTTATAACTTCTTGATAACTAAACAAATCAAGTTCTTTGTTAAAAAGACAGGAAAAAGTACATCTACCTTAAGCTGGTAGGTCCTTTGTGACAATGTAGTTCACTAATCACTGCTTATGTACAGTCTAGCATTGAAAAAAGGCTGAAACTCAGAAGTGCTTTTTCCTTCTGTTTTATGTGGGTTTTTTTCAATTTGAAAGGGATTTACATTTATTTAAAGACATTTTTCTAAATTTTGCTTTGAATACAAATCATGTCATACAGCTTTGCCAAAATAAACTTGGCAGCTTACATTTTCTTTCCTTTTTTTTTTGAGTGTTGGCATGTAATGAATATTAATGGAGCATCACTTCCTGGTTTTTGGCATGATACTTTCTTCATGTAAATACTGCTTTTTGAAATACCAAAAGCCAGTGTGCAGTTCAAAGTCTTCAATTAAGTTTAGATGAATTGATGAAGAATGCCCATTTTCTATTTTGTGAGAGTTTGAATGTGTTTGTTTCCTGATTAATTTTTGGGTTTTTTTAAGAAAGGTAAGAAGATGTAATTCCATGAATTTGACTCCCTTCTTAGCTGCTTAGTACATCTTGTTCCTGTGTCTGCATTTAAACTCCTGAAGTTAAACTCCTCTTCTTTTTGAGGATTTCACAGTGGCAAGCACATTGTCAGCAATCAAATAATAATAGGGAGAAATGAATCAGTCTGGATAAAGTGGAACTGACCTGAATTTGATCCTTAAACTCAAACTAACCAGAACTATTCTGGGGTTTTAAAATTTTTTAGGTTTAGAAATTACTATCACACACCTCTGCACCATCTGGCTTTTCCTAGGAGTGGAAACAGACTTATCAACATACTGTAACAGAGTCTGTTTTTGTGGTGTGTCTGGCAGAGTTGTTACCCGAAAACTCTGGAAATCTCACCAGAAGGGCAGCTTTTATGCAATTTCCAGACCAGTTTTCACACCAAAGAGGATTAGGTGGTAAGCGGAGTGGAGAAAGAGTCTGTGCTTGTGGTTGCGTCTTGGTTTTACCAATCACTAAATTGTGCTCGGCTAAACGTTGCTTTTAATTATGACCTGGTGGAACTCTCACAAAAATGAGAGAAAAGTCCCCCATTTGTCTCATTGTGACTTGAACTTTTCATCATGGAAATCCGCTGGCTGTAATGAGGTGACACATGAGTTTCTTGGAGCTGAATTTAGTCCTCTCTGTATGTGCATGCTTGTTTTATGCTAGTGTCGTCCATCACGTAGACCCTGAGGTCTAGACGGAGGAACCAATTCCATCTGGCCTATGCTTTTGTCCCACAGGAGAAAAAAGTTGCAGTTAAGGGCTGAGTGTGCTGATTTAACTCTTCCTGCACACAGACAGACATTTACTGTACAGCTGCTGATGACATGCATGTATGTGGAGGTGGATGAAAGCAGGGGCTTCAGGGAATGGTGTTTGCAACGGTGAGGGTGGCTGTAAAAGCCTGTCTGGGAGCTCTCATCAGAGCTGCTGCTGAATTTGTCTAGGGAGGAAGGACACTGAGGAGCAGCTATAGCAATGTCTGTGAATGAGGAGTACCATTGATACCTGCTGTGGTTACCACAGGTTTAAGTGTCCCTGTGCAGCCCAACTGCTGTATGAGCATCAAAATGTAAACGGAGAGTGGAATTTGATCCCATTTGTTGGATAGTTAGGCTCATAACTTTGCACTTCACTCTCTTGGGCTGATACATTTGAAGTATGCTAGAGAGCAGATACAGTTTAGAAACTGCATCCCAATATAATAATCCTCTCAATGTTATAATCTGGGGGAAGGGAGACTTCCCAGTTACTGTGTTAGGCTCTTTTTCATAAAGCTGTTAAAAACTGTGACAGGCTCATTCTGCCTTCAGTGAAACAGGACAACACTCCTATTGATTGCAATGGGAAGAGGCTCTGGGCCAGTGTTTCACACACACCGAGCCATTTCACTTTCTACCAGTCTGGTCTGCTTTTTCCACAAAAGTGCACAGTATATAGATTTGCTGCAAAGTATTTGCATATTAAATGGTGACCAAAGTAAGTTTTGTCCTGTAATAAACTGCTCAGTGCTATGACAGGAATAAATACAGGGTTTAGCACAAGCACAGCATGTGCAATAAGTGTACATGCTGGATTAGAGCCTGCAGACTGGTCTTTGCATAGGGAGTGAGAGCATTCCTGTTTGCAGCGCCCATGCTTAGCGCTTTATGTACTGAGTAGCAGCAGGATTACTGTAGCTGATGCTAGACTTAGTGTGATCTAACACCAGTTTGGCAGAAGGCAAAATGAAAGAAATTTTAAACATGCACTGAATATTGTATTCCTCTAGATAAAGTTGGGAGAGACTTTATAAAAGAAGCTGGGAATGCACTAAATGCATTCAGTTGACTTCTTTGTCTCTGAGGATGTGTGTTGCTTGATATTTAAAGGTGCTGAACACTGGCAAATCAAAATGGACAGTCAGGATCTGATAAATACAAGGTACAAATAAGCACTGTGTTTATTCCTGGTATAGAAATAATCTAGAAGATAGACGGGTTCAAATAGAACGCATGCTGACAAGTGGCAAAAGCTGCTGTTACTTTAATGCAGCATATTAGGATACATTCTTCTGAATGCGGTGGCCTGATTCTGTATAGCTGTTGTCATCATCTGCTGAATACATGTGTTTGGATGGATAAGTTTTATTTAGTAAAATAGCTTATTTTCTTTAAAAAAAAAAAAGAAAGAAAGAAAGAAAGAAAAGAACGAATCATTCCCCATTAGTTGTTGTGTTTTTCCTGCACTTTCTGCAGGTTTTTGATTGTTTGAGTATGCTGGGAGTATGACTTTCCTTATTCCAGCTCTGAGATACAGGAACGGTTTGTTGCAGCAAAGCTGTAACTACCATTGCCTAATCTGTCTTAGATCTGTGGATAAACAAGACTTACAGTCCAGAGGTAATATTCTAGCATGTATTTCAAGGTATAAATTCACCTGGTAGCGTGGTGGAAGTGGATAGTATTGAAGTCAGACTGGTGACCACTCCTGTCACTGAATAAAACCAAAAGCAATGGAAAATCTAAACAAAACAAAATTGTGTTATTAGACTGCTGGTTTTCCCTTCAGTGCAGTCTAGCATCTTGAGTTTTTCTTGACTGATTTTAAATAAATACATGTAGATAAAGATAAACTATGATAAGAGATTAGGAGAAAAACTGATTCAGTATTTAAACCTGACCATTCCTGTTTGTCTATATGAACATGGTTTCTTAATGAATCACCCGTTGTCTTCCCCCACCCTTAAACAGAAAACCAGAAGAGGGCATATTAATCTTTCAAAAACAATTCGGTAGTCATTTGGCTCAATTCAGCTGCAATATACTGTGAACTATGCAAGACAATGGTACTAAATTCATAAGGTCAGAAGCAAGACATATAGCATCTGTTGACTGCCTGCATTGAACTTGTTGCTCAGGGGCCAGTTACTGTGACAGAAACTGCGGTAATGGGCTGGCTACAGTCCACCACAAATGTATAAACAGCTAACAATTTTATTACATGGAAGTCTTAATCTCAGGACATTGTACAAATGAATTCACATCGTGTAATCTAGAAATTGTGTATCTAGAAATGGTAGTTGCACTGAACATTTCTTACCTAACATAGCAATAAATACGCAGGTATAGCACAGGAGGCAATGATATTTATAGGACTGGTGACACGTGAAGAAAGCAACGCTACTATGTGGTAAGCATCCTACACTTTGTTGGTCTTCTCCCCGGTATTGTGCTTAAAAGTTATTTTCTCCTTGCTTACTGCTTCTTGTATTTTAAATAGATACAGAATTTTCAGGCAGCCATCAGTTAAACTAACAGCAAAGAAACAAACTGTTTCTGTTCTCCCTCCAACACTGCCCCCCCTCCGCCTTCCTCCCTCGCTGATGCTGCTCACTGAAGAGCAGGTGCTCAGGGTCATTCTGGTGCAGCGTCTGTGATAGACACCGTTGCTCGTGTCTCAATTCTTGAGCAGACACGAGGGAGTGACAGTGGGAACATTGCTGTCATCCCAGCAAGCACAGTACTCAGCTGGACTCTGCAGGTTCTGAAGTACTTTTACATCCCTCAATTTAGGGTTATCCATTCTCCGTTGAAGCAGAGATTATTTTAAAAAGTCAGCATCTCAAACAGGGTTTGAGGCATACATTGCAAGTCGCTGGATTCCTTCACTTTTAGGTTTTGTATTAACATTAATGGTTTATAAAAGTTAACACTTGCATTCAGCATGGACGTGTGCAGCCAACATAAAAATCTATTCTAGCTTCACTCTCAGCAATTTACATTATGTTGTCTCAGGTCACACTGAGGACTATCTCCTTAAACCGCAGCCACCTGGGTTCTGATTAGTTTTCTTTATTTTCTGCCCATGCGTGATCAAATGTTACGCATAGCATTATAAAAACGAGGTAATAAGGAAGAAGAAAGTTACTTAACATCAAGATCCACAGAACCTGTGCATGTATTGAAGGTCCTGTATGCTCTCCAAAATTGACTCCCAAATTGGAATAAACACTAAAAATTGGGAAGTGTCAATAAATAAATAATGACGGTCACTGTCAATGATCTCAAATGCTTTTTTAAGATAAAGCCTTCATACCCAATTGTCTCACATACAGTCTTTTTACACCCATTTAGTACAACTGATTTTAGTATCATAATTTTTTTAATTAAAAATTGTTAAAAATAGGCATTGTTCACTTTTGCATGTGACAATACATAAAAGGGAGCAGTTTCTTTTTCAAGTTGATTGGAGTTTCTTTTTCTGTGAATCCTTGGGAATTAAATGAAACTGGTAACTCGGGAAGAGGAAAGCAGTGCCGTTGCTGCATATTCATTGCAAAGATACTGTTTCTCCCATTTAGAAATGTGGCTAGATCTGGTGCCTTCCACCCAAAAAGGGTCTTAATCTGGATTATATTTTCTCTTGTTTATCCCCACACTGGTTCTGAAATGTAGAAATTCAGTGAAGTTTTAGCACAGTATATGCATTGGGAAATTCATGCTTGGCTTCTCCATATCTCCTCTTCCCACCCTCAGACAGACAGAAACCACTGTGACAAGGTTGTTACCTTAATTATGATGCACAGTGGTGAAGGTAATTTCAGAGGATGAGTTTGTGTTACCTCCCATATGCTTTCAGCAGAGACTTGCTGACTAAGCACATCCTAAGTATTGCATCAGCCAGAGCCATAAGTGATACAGCATTTATCTTCTATCCTGTGAAAATGAATTTTGTTACTGTGAGGAATGTTTACACTCGTAGACCTGCTGGCACACATATTTCTCTCTCTTTTTCCTTCTCGCATTTTGTAGATTTCACTTTCTCATAGGAATGAGTGAAATACTTACCATATGCACATGCCTTAAGCGCAGTGCCTTTTGTTAGTAATCCTAGTGTAGCACCCTTCCTCAGTCTGATGCTCACATTGTACCAAACTAACTCCCTTATTCTGAATGAGGAGTCTCTTCAAATTTAGTCAAGACCAGATTTCTTTTATTAAAAAAAAAGTGAAGAAGTGATTCCACAGTCATTAACAACTCACTTTTTTATGAAAGAATAATTTCATTGCTAAAAGCAATCATCTCTGGAGAAGAGGGTTACATCTGTAGAGAGCTAGAGCTAGTGCCCAGCAGTAAGAGCAATGAAACTTTAAAACTTACATAAAATTTCAAGGTTCTGATAATGCCTCCATGGAAAGCGTGTTTCAAGGTCTTACAAGAGAGACCTTCCCCATCACTGTGTTTACAGTTTTTGTTCGGCCATTGATTCCCGATTGGTGATTGCAAGTAGTCAGTGACACCGACTCACACTGTTTCCTTGTATTATCAACTTTATTTGCTTGGAGGATGAAGCCTGAGGGTTTAGTGACTTCACCTGTGACTGTTTTGAGCTGTGAACATGCTGTTCCATAGTAAGAGAAACTTGCAAATGTTTCATGTTACTGTCCAACTAACATAACACACAAGAGCTGCTAAACAGAGACAGGCAGATTTTTTTTCTACTGGGCTGGGTGTTGCAAACTGGTGAATATGCAGCATTTGGCGCAAAGAGATGCTAGGTAAGTGTAACCTGTATTGACAAATCAGTTTTAAAATTAATTGCTAAATACCTGGCTTGCTCTTCTGGCAATTTTGAAGATGTGCCAGTTTACAGGAACTTCAGAAACTGGAATTCTGATATGATTTTCTGTGTGTTGTCCTTAGAGGACGCAGTGATTTAATTATTTATTGAATTGTATGAGAAGAATTTTTTCTACCTTTAAAGAGAAGAGTATGAATATGAGTATATGTAAACAATGAGGATGCAAGTATTTGCAGAATCAAGTGGTATGGTTGATAGGCATTAAAAAAAATGGTGTAGACCATAAAAGACCTGGAAATATGTATATTTTTGCAGGCCCTTACTTGTCTTGTACTTTGTTCTTTTAGTTAACATATAGCTCTGTCTTGTCATTATTATATTAAAGATAAATATTGTCCCTATTTATGACAGTGGCAGTAGATCCTACTTTGATTTCACACCCCCTTGGATTAAATTAAATCTTTGTGTACACTTCAAACATGTTCTACCAGACACAGCATGTCCTATCTTAGCTGAGTTGGACATTGTATGTTGTAAATCTATGCAATTGAAATAGTGCTTTTAAATATGTGTTATAATGATTTAATGAGACATAAATTTGAAGATCAAAACTATTTAAATTTGAAGGTTGTGCAGAGGAAGAGGCCTGGGAGAACAAAAATCTTTTTCTGAGCTTATACATGTTATTGTAGGATAGAAACTCCAGCTTTGTACCAGTAGGGGCAGATTTATTCTGTACATTGGGAAAAAAACCAACCCACTTGAATAAAAAGAACAGGCTGATAAAGCTTGTGCCTCGGTTTATAAAAGCAAATAAATATATGTATATTATATTGTATTATGTATATTTGTGTTCTTGAGTATAGCTAAAGGACAACTTCCCATGAAATAATGCATTCCTTTAGAATTGCTGTAGATTTTCATGATTTTTTTTAAACATTCCTATTGTAACCTACATCAAAAGGGCAGCTATGGTTCTTGTGTCTGACTATACATATGCATTATAAAAAAGTGAGTCTACTGTAATTACCAGTTTGCAGAGCGAATTCCTGCAGGGTTTGTACTCACCCCATTAGTAAAAGAGATAAGTTGAAATGTATTAAAATTTCACTGTACAACTGGGAGTTTTTGTTCACAGTAAATGTGGTAATGTTTCTTCATTGCTTGACTGTTTGTGTTTAAATTTAGGCAGTGTGCCCAACAGGGACGAAATTATAGGATAAAGCTATGTATAAAAGAAAATCCTTCTGAGAAAACCAATAACATTTTTTTTCTCCCCCCCCCCCCCCCCCCCTTATATATGTAATCATGCTCCATTCTGGCCAAGGAAAAACATTTTATCTATTTCACAGTTACTGAAATTCTTCTTTTTCGTATATAAGCTGAAGGGATAGAGCGTACGTTAGCAAACCTTTGTGCAAAAAATCCATGGCTTTGTTTTCAGGAAGTGTTGAAGAAGCAAAATTTAAAAGATACATGAATAAAAGAAATCCATGTTTAGTGAACAGCATTATCTAATGAAGATAAAAATTTTCACCTGTTAATGTGGGATTTTGGTGGAAAGAAAAAAAAAAAATGTCACTTGCTTGTTCTTACTTGCTTACAGTATCAGTTTTGTGGCTGACAGAGTTGGCCACTGAAAGAACAGTGCAGGATTGGGTCTCTAATTAATTTAAGTAAGAAATTATTGCTTTAAGTTATAACTTAAAAACATGGTACATAGTACAGTGTTGATCTTGATGAGATAGAAAAGATAAATTTGCTTTTAGAAAATACTCAAACTTTTCTAATAAATTTTAATTCATTGCACTTACTTTCAAAAAATTAAAATCTTTCATTATAACTTTTCCATGTAACTTCAGTAGAACTCATATTTACCTTCACTAGCTAAAATGCAGTACAGTGCAGTCTAAATCCATGTATTTTTTTGGCCAAATGAAAACCCATCATTTAAAATCCGGAAAGCGGTAACATCATCACAAGTTTCAAATGTTATTGGTTTACATACTTTCTTCTGAAAACATTTGCTGTAAGGAAGTAGAATTCTGTTGTGAATAGCAAGGCCGATAGCACAGTATGGGAATCTCAGTATACTTTATCTTCTATAGTTGCCAGCAAAGATTTTTTTTTTTTCTTTCCCCTGCAGAGGTGTCAGTAAGGTTTATAGAAAGAAAAATAGTTATACTTTTACTAGCAATGGCTAAATAGAGTTTTTCAGTTTGGGAAATGTTTTTCTTTTTTCATATAAAAGCAATAATGTTGTGTGCAGGAATGGTGTAGAAATAGTAAACCATCCACTTGTCCAGTTCAGAAACATAATCATAGAATCATAGAATAGTGTGGGTTGGAAGGGACCTCCGAAGGCCATCTAGTCCAACTGCCCTGCCATGAGGAGAGACATCTTCAACTAGATTAAGTTGCTCAGAGCCCTGTTCAACCTGACCTTGAATGTTTCCAGGGATGGGACATCTACCACCTCTCTGGGCAACCTGTTCCAATGTTTCACCACCCTGACTGCAAAAAATGTCTTCCTTATATCTAGTCTAAAGCTACCCTCTTTTAGTTTAAAACCATTGCCCCTTGTCCTATCACAACAGGCCCTGCTAAAAAGTCTGTCCCCATCTTTCTTATAAGCCCCCTTTAATTACTGAAAGGCTGCAATAAGGTCTTCCCGGAGCCTTCTCTTCTCCGGGCTGAACAACCCCAACTCTCTCTCAGTCTGTCCTCATAGGAGAGGTGTTCCATCCCTCTGATTTTTTTGTGACCCTCCTCTGGACCCTGGTCCATGTCTATTTTGTACTGAGGACTCCAGAGCTGGATGCAGTACTTCAAGTGGAGTAAGTTATTGGTCCATAAAAGCAGTGGAAGCAACTTGCCTCCTGTGCTCTCTAAAGGAGACCATAGTTGTGCTTACTTGAGGTGAGGAGCTGGGTGGAGCTAGGAATGCTAATCTCTAGAAGAGTCCTGGGTAGAGGAGGGTATGTGAGGCTTTTTGCAGGTGAGCCCATCTGCATTGTTGGGTGCCTCTCTGGGACTGGTCATTGCCTTGACAAAAGTGCATGGCTGAACTCCAATGACTGACAGTGTTGGTTTCATAACATGGGTCTGGTTTTCATCTCTAAGAACAAATGTCTGCATTTGCTAACATGCTCTCAGGCACAGGTAATCTCATTCTTAAATCAACCATGTTTTCTTCTTCAAATTTTAAGCAAAAAAGCACTTGTCAGTCTTAATTTTTTCACTGCAAACAACTTTGCCTTTGTTGCTTGGGAACCTCAGGCTAGTTTTACATGCTATAGAAACATAGGGTGATATCATACCTGCAGTCTTTGTAGAATATCCGATTGGCAGCACTGTGAGTTGAGTGTGTAGAATCAGGATGAACATGGCCTACAAAAAGTTCCTGGAAAATAACAAAGCTATTCTGTGTTATATTTGTTTTCTCTAGAAAAGTCTATGTAGCATTCCTTGACACCGCTTTCCCCTTTTGGAAGTATCTAAGGTAGAATTGAAGGGTGATTCCTAACTTAAATGCAACATTACAAATGACATTTTATTCTTTTTGCTTCTTTTCTTTTTTCCCATGCATTTACCAGCTCTTTCTCAAGAAGAGTTGAAAATGGTTTTCTAAAATGCTTGAAGCTAAGTTGTCCTTACTCCAGGAAAAGCTGTTTTATCCTATTAACAGCTTTCTCTCTTGTTAGCATCCTTCCCTTCATGTTGTATTAGTAACTGTTTTCTTGAATGCCACAGAGTAATATAACAATATTAGTACCTTTCAAATTGTATTACTGAAAATAAATAAAATAAGAAAAAATACTAATATAGTGTCATGTGAAATTGCTAATAAAATGCTGCAATGCAGTGAACAACTCAGAAGATGCTTGGGTATCTCTGAATGGGAGAGAGATCTGTCTTTATCTCAACCCACGAGTCTTCTTACTTTTACCCTTCTGATTCTCTCCCCTATCCCACCAGGGGGGAGTGAGTGAGTGGCTGTGTGGTGCTTAGTTGCTGGCTGGGGTTAAACCACAACAATTCCCTGTAATACCAAGCTTACCATAGGCAGGTCACATTGTGCATTTCCTAACTGTCAATATGCAAATGGTCCTCCTTTTGGTGTTAATTCAAAACAAACTCTGTTGTACTCCTGATTTGCCAGCTAGTAAAATAGTATAATTTCATTGGGATCTTTTTGCTATTGACACATCAGAATTTATGCTGTGGTCTTTTAAATAAATAAATTGCCAAGAGAGAAAAAAAATTATTGGGATTCCTGAAGTAGTAAAGAAGAGAAGTGACAGATTTTCTAAGAGCTGTTTGCAGAGCATATAATATGTGCTCTGAAAAAGAAAGAAACAAAAAAACCAGCCTAAAAGTGTAGTGTGGTACAATCCTGCGCTGAGCAATAGTGTTGATTTATATAGACAGATTTTGTCTTCTTCACTTTATAACCAAGAAACAGTAAGAAGAACTTAATGGCAGAGAAGACTTTCCGTTAAAAAAATGCTGGAACACTTGCAAGACTTAGCTGCTGTCTGCTGCTTCATATCTTTTTTTTGGCATGAGTCGACATACAGCAACAGAAGAGTGAATCTCTGCGTTTCTCATCAACCTCTTGCTCATTAACTTTGATTATGTCAATGTGCCATCAAGTCTTAAGACCAACTAATGTACGGCTTTAAATTATTCTCCCCATGGCAGTGTTACTTACTTTCAATAAAATACTAGTTCAAAATTAGGTATTTGGTATTTATAATATAGAATTAAAACTGTTTGACAGTGGGAAGATTAGATTGTATTTAACATGTTGGGTTTGGGTTTTTCTTGAAGTTGAGTGATAAGCTGCAAAAAGTGCATTTTGCTTTTACTTTTGCAATACTTCCCATCATTTCACCCAAATATTTCATTTACTGACATACACCACCAGAACTTTTTATTGCTTTTAAATCATAAACAATATCATTTTTTCTGTCAATTAAATATGGAAAGTTCTTGCCCTTATTACTATAATGCATAGAACTTGTGAATTACCACATTATGCAAAATCTAAATTTTAAGTATACATATGTGTATATGCGCATGTTTAAAAAACCTGGCAGCCTCACTAACTAATGCATTTGTGCAGAGTGCATACTCACACAGGGTCTTACTGCTTTTAATCCAGCTGTAAGGAATGGCACTTATGCACCATTTTGCTGGTTTGAAGTCTCACTGAAAAGATTTCACAAACACTAGACCAAATCATCCTCAAGCCTCGTGCTCCTGTGATTGGTAACAGTGGATTAAGATTATGTGAGCTCTGTAGGATAAATGTGTGGTAGATGCTTTAGACAGGTAGATGGAACTTCCATGCAAAGAGAGTGAGTATCATTGAGTCCGTAATGTATTCAGGTGCACAGTGATCCCTTATATCATTGATGGCTTGATAGGAGGCATTTCTTTTTGTAGATGAGAAAGATAAGGCAAGGACAGTAAGAGCAAGGCTCTGTTAACACTGCCTACCGCATAGAAGAATGGAGCTGAGACTTCAGTAAGATGCTATTTAACCACACAGCACTCTTGGAGCCTCATCACAAGTTACATTAAGAATTTTTGTTAGAATGAGTATTAAAATTCAGGATAAAGGAAGTTGCAAAACTTACTTGTCTCTCCAGAATGTTGCATCATTTTAAACTGCCTCCATCTTTTGTGGTCACTTGTAAGAACTCTACAGGAGGAATTGTACCTCTTCTTTATGTGTTCTCCTCCTCACATACTGTGATCCCTTTCATGATAGGTTATTGCTTCTTGTCTCTTGGAAGCTCTGCAAAACAGCCAGACAGATTGATTTTCCATTACTGCTATAGGCTGTTCCTATTAATATGTGAATAATATTTAGTTGTTAGGTATAATTAAATCACCCAAACTATGTTAAATGAATATGCTTGGTCTGGGGGAAACCCACAGAAGTCAGGTCTAACATTTTTTAATGTTAGCCATACAAACTTATGCGTAGGTGTACTAGACCACATGCTTTAATACTAGGCAAAGTTCCCTTCTTTCTGCATTACACTCTACAGGAGGAAGATCTCAAAGAAAACAGCAAGATATTTCTGAATGTTTTGGTGTCAATTATAAAACCATTAATTTATTTTTGTATATGTCTATTTTGTTTTTAAACCTTAATAGCACTGCTTTAGGATTTAAGGAATTAGTTGTGTAAACTATTTAAAATGATTCTACTGAAATCCAGTCTATTTCCTCCACAGGTCCTCAAGGGCCACTGTAATTTTCGTAGAAATGTGGGGAGTGTTATGTTAGAAACTCTGTGGAAGGGATGTGTAAAAATGCCTGAGAACTCCTGTTATCTGCAGACCATTGATGTGGTAGAACATAATGGCACTTTTCAAGAAGCTGCAGAAAACCATGTTTTGTTGCTTATTTAAGGGCCTTAACCTGCAAGTTGTCATCTAAATACCTGGTTGCCTATCAGCTGGTACAGGGGGAGCCTGTATTTGCTGATTTTACTGTTCCTCTTGCTATGTAAGGTCATTGGTTTCTTTTCCTTTCCTTCTGTTTTCTTTCTGTCTGTCTTGGAGGAGGTTCTGAGGAAAACCTTAATCAGGAAAAATTTCTGTTTCTTTCCCTACAAAATAGCATACTACACAGAGTCACATTACGTAAACTTTTTAGCAATATGTTGCGAAGGCAGAATTACAGCGCATGACTTCTGGAATGCCGAGCAGTACTCTTTCAGAAGCATTTTCTACAGCAGTTTAGCATTGCTACACCCTTGGATTTTTATACCTACTTTTAACAGGTTTGAACAATGGCTACAATATTTGGCTGCTGCAAACTCACCCAGGATCTTTTTATTATGCCTACTCCCCACCCCACCCCTTTCAAATTAAGCAGTAACAGATGTCCAACCACAGTTACATGAATCCACGCTGCTACCTACAAGTGCACCAGCTACTGTATTTTTATCCTCTCTGTACCTTGTAATCCCGCTGCTGGGGAATGGAGCAGCTGCATTAAAGCTTTGGATTCTTAGGTGAATCTACGCCACTGCCATGGTTTAACCGCAGCCAGTAACTAAGCACCACGCAGCCGCTCACTCAGTCCCCCCCACCCAGTGGGATGGGGGAGAAAATCAGGAAAAGAAGTAAAAGTCGTGGGTTGAGATAAGAACGGTTTAATAGAACAGAAAAGAAGAAACTAACAATGATAATGATAACACTAATAAAATGACAACAGCAATAATGAAAGGATTGGAATGTACAAATGATGTGCAGTGCAATTGCTCACCACCCGCCAATCGACACCCAGCTAGTCCCTGAGCGGCGATTCCCCACCCCCACTTCCCAGTTCCTAAACTAGACATGACGTCCCACGGTATGGAATACCCTGTTGGCCAGTTTGGGTCAGGTGCCCTGGCTGTGTCCTGTGCCAACTTCTTGTGCCCCTCCAGCTTTCTCGCTGGCTGGGCATGAGAAGCTGAAAAATCCTTGACTTTAGTCTAAACACTACGTAGCAACAACTGAAAACATCAGTGTGTTATCAACATTCTTCTCATACTGACCTCAAAACATAGCACTGTACAAGCTACTAGGAAGACATTTAACTCTATCCCAGCTGAAACCAGGACAGCCACATTCATCTCCTGCTGCTGTTCTGGGTCCTTCCTGAGCCTGTTGCACAAACTGTCAGTGACTTGGATGCCTCAGTTAAATGCTATTGAAAACCAGTAGAAAGATACTTTTAATAATTCAAATGCATATCCCTGCAAGGCTCAGTACATATGTTGGTTGCATTGTGAAGGTCTTTAAAGACAATGCTTTCTTTCGTGTTAATGAATGTTGATGTTCCATCTGTGTGTGTAGGAACACACGCTATTCCTGGCATCTTGAATATTCTCTCTACCAAGTTATGCTGGTTTCACGTTGGATATTGTAGTGATCTGAGGTAGTTACAATAATTCTGGATTAACTGAGTAAAGTGAAAAATGAATCTTTGAAATAAAGACTAAGTTCTGTTTGAGATTTTTAATAGCCTCCATCACTATACAGTGCCTAACAATTTATGTTGCCGTTACCCTGAGAGCAACACTTTACTATCATTGTGTCTGGTTATTGTTTAGGGAATGTAGGCATCAGGCTAACAAAGTAATTTGGCCAAGATCATGCTAGAATGTGAACTAGAATATGAGTTTTTCCAGTCCCAAATGATCATCTTGCAGATGAGGGGTTATCCTCATTACCCAGAAATATGCATGGGATTCTCAGTGATGGGATGGGAAACTACTGAAACCAGATCACAACCTGGAATCAACATAACCATTTGCAGAAAAAGCTGCCAAGTAAGACCAGGCTGAATGTTTTGGCCATGCTACTGATCTTTGGACTTTCTCATGCCAATCCATGTTACTTTATAAAAACGCATAGATCTTTTTGAAGACTTTTCAGATTTAGTTATTTGAGGAATGAGCTGACATTTTCAGGTTTCTGAAAAGTTTGTGTGAATTTTTTTGGGGGTATGTATAAAATACAGAAATCTTACTGAGTAGTTAATTTCCTTCAACAGTTTACACCATCAAGACTCTTTTTAACTCAGGGAAGAGGAAAAAAACATGAAACATCTAAACTCCTCCCCCCCCCATCTTAGAATTTATAATGGCTAAATGGATCATTTTTGAATGTGTGCAATAAAATTCACTCTTAGGCTGAAACATTGTATTTCAGATTCAAGCTGAATCCAATTTTTACAGGCAACCTGTTAACCTCTAGGCCAAAATAGGTAGGGTTGTAATAGAAATGCTGATGAGCCTTAATAGAGCAACTCTACCAAAGAACACTGTTTCATCTAGTATGTATACATACACTGTATTACTCCTATTATACATACTGTAGTGACACATGAACAGGACAAGATAACATAAAATACAACAAATTTGTGTCACGGTGCAGAGATTAAAAAAAGGCGGTGAATGTAAGAAAGCCTTTTATGATAAAATAAGAATACCATTTTGTAAGCCCTTCTTCTTGCAGTACAATTAATTACTGAGTTCATTAATTAATGAACATATTAGAGAAAGAACACCATTACTGACCAGTGGAGACCTGATATATTACTGAGTCAATAAACTATTGAACATGAAACAGGACCTTTCAGGAGAATTTTTTTCTCATAACCTACAAACACATATATTATTCTTGCACAGTCAGCACTTCTTTGGTACCCTTATATTTCATATTACTAATTCTTTTAATCACGCATACATACAGCAGTGTTTTATAACCTACCTAATGAGTAATTGGACAGGTGACATTGGGATTGAGGCCCTGAAGTGTCAGGCGTAATAGAGCAGGATATTTTTTTTCCCCACTAGGTTTTTGAGAGTAAAAGATAATAAAAGAGCAGATAGGATAGGAGGGAGAAAGGACTCTTGTACCGCAAATTTGGCAGAGAAGTACAGATTTTAAGTGGATCCATGAACTATAAATGGCTTTAAATTGCTGTGTGATGCAGATAAACAAGTAAAGAGATAAAACATTTAAAATAACTCTGAATCTTTTTCATTGTCGGCAACCAAGGAGTGTACCTTGGCCAAGCTGAAGTTGAATGTAATTTTCTTTAAGTCAGTATAATTAAGGTAGTTCTTTTTGGTATGGGAAGAGTGTGTGTAGGAGGGTGTTAGTTATTTGGAAAAGGCAAGAGCCTTCATAATGCTTCAGTATCTCAGTGGCCATAGGTACCAAGCACCCTTCCCCCACCTTAGCCCCCAAGTTATCATTGATTGCATCTAAATCTATAGAGATATCTTTTCCTGGCAGCTCTGGTAGTTACAGTAGATTGTTAATCTGTGAATGATCAGAATAAGCCTCTCTGTCTCAGAAATCTCCATGCAAATTACTTCTAAATGCATGCCATAAATTTATTAGTAGCAGTTTGAAGTGCACAGGTCATCTTCTAAACTATTTAAAAACATATGTCTGTTACACATTAAAAAGAGTCTTATTGAATTTATATTCACTTTTCTGTGGATGTAGATAGCCCCTGTCAAAGTAAACCTGTGTAATTTTTGAAAAAAAATTTTAAAAGGGAGATGAGGTATAAGTAGAGATCTGTAGTTTTCCTTTTTGTATGTTTTCGTTTCCTCATTTTACTCTTGGTTTTAATCAAGCTAATATGCTGCTACGGTAAGACGTCACTAGTGACATTTTCCTTCAGACACTTGATGCAAAACCAGGAAATTTGTGGAACACCTACAGAGTCCTCATCCTACCAATTTTTTTTCCTAAAAGAAATAGAGCAATTCTTTTAAAGACTTTAGGAATGTATTCATCTCCATGGGACAACAGACTATGTTATTATTGAATAAGCATTTTGGTTGTCATTGCTCAGGGGTACTGATGTGTGTTTTTGAAAGAAAATTAATCTCTACTTAAAAGAATGAGCAATGCTTTGAATGTTAGAAGGCTAGTTTTTGCTGTACAGTTAATACCCTTCTAGCCCTCACAACAAATTTGTACAAGAAGGAAGAAAGACATTAATATATTTTTTCTGTTTCTTTTTCCAGGCTATCCGCTGTACACTGGTAAATTGCACATGTGAATGTTTTCAGCCAGGGAAGATAAACCTGAGAACCTGTGATCAGTGTAAACATGGCTGGGTGGCACATGGTAAGAAATGTCTGTTCCTGGCTTGTCTTCTCTATTCTGTCCGTCTTTCCCAGTACCTTTAAATACTTAGAGCTGGAGTGATACAGACAGTAGTGATATCTATTTGTCTGTACATGCATGTGCATGCATTCTGGATTTCTGCACATGTATGCATACACATTTTTTTTTACAGCAATTTCTAGGATGAAAAAGTGAGGGTCTGTTATTCTGGCAATAGTTTCAAGTGCCACTGGAGTTCAACAGCTTGTGTACAGCTCAAAAGAATATTCTAGCCTCCAGGAAATGATGTAGTTCTAGCAGGGCTTAGCAGAAAGGCAAAAAGTTTGTAGTATGGCTGCACAGCAGAGTTTGTATTGCAAAGAAGCATCAGCCAATAAGTCACTGAGCCTAATGGAAATTCAAACATACCAATGTTAAACTTCCAGAGCCTGGATGTCAGAATGAAATGAGTGTATCCTATATGGCTCAACAAAAGTGTGCATATATGATCTGTGAGTTGAACCTCTCTTCCCATGTTTAAGTAGCTAAAGAAAGAAAGGAGGGATTAGATTGCCCAGATCCTGTATAAAGGCATCAGTATATGTAGACCTTCCATTTTACTTATCCTTTACTATTTTGTGTGTTTAGTGGGTTTTTTTCTTGACAGTCTTGATTAAGCTATGCATGAGAGAGAGAGAGCTGTATGCAGCTGTATTAGAAGGGCTGTATACAACTGTATTAGAAGGCAAATAAGGAGAATACCTAAAATGGTTTAATAAAAAAAAAAAGAAAGAAAAAGGAAAAAAAAAAGGGAAAAAAGAGAAAGATTACTATGTTTGCAGAAGAAATTAGTGTTGGACATTTCTTCTCATGGTCTAGTCTACTGGCACCTAAGCAAGAACAGTCTCCATTCCCCACTGCTGCCAGACATTCAGTGGGTTATATTCTATAAATTTTATTTTAATTTGATGATGCCTGGGGTGGAAGCTTAGTACTTCCCTCCTAAGATGCACTTGGTTTCTATTTAGTTCATGTCTGTGTGTATTTGTGCCTGAGTATGCTGACATACGGCAAGCGTGAATGCTCAACAAATTCAACAGCACAGACTACCAGAGAAGTTTTTAAAACATTCACATACATGGAAAGGAAAGTAGGAATGCAGGTACCATGCAGTCCTGTGACACTGCATAGTAATATATACAGCCAGCCTAGAAATGCCCTAACACCACCGATCTGCTAACTGGTTGCAGGTTTATTATATACTAGATTGTCTAGGGACACAGCTTATTTTCACTCCTCTTTATTCGCAGAAAGATATCTTCAGTCACGGTATAACCAGACTCACATTTCTTGGAAGGTTGGCTAAACCTTGCAAAATTAGTATAGTTCAGGCACGCTTCAGGTTTGTGTAGAATCAGCATCTGAGGTTTTGCTGATCCACAGATAGGGAAGACTTGTCTAGCTATTTTCCAGGGTGTCCTCCTGTTGAGTAATAGAAAGTAGGAGTCTAGCACTTAGATTCAGGCATATGGGCATCCTGCATTTTCTTTTTAACCAGTACATCTTAGAAGAGTGTGATCAGATTTTCCTGATAAATTCTTCCCTGTGAGGTGTTTGAATTCAAAATCAGAATATATGACAGTAATCTGAGATTACCACAGTATATATAGTAGAAATGTCCCTGTTTTGTAAATCCAGAAAGTTGAAAGGTGAATTTAATGATTAGGAATATACCACCTGCTCCTGTACCTGAGTGCTTAACATCCCAAATAGAAAACTTAATACAGCTATATATTATTAGAAAGTGTTTGTTTTACTACTGCAGCAAGTGAAGAATGCTCTGATTTTTTTTTTTTTTTTTTTTTTTTTTTTTTTTAGTATACTTTGTGTACATTTTTCTGGAGTATTTACATTTTATGGCAGAGCGAGACAAGTCAAATATATGTTTCATACACATACTCAAAGCACAGGCTTATAAATTACTTCCTGGAGACTATGATGCTTCAGTTCTTGATCTTAGCTGTTTTCCAGGATTTTGAGGGCAGCATTCAGGACACTGATCAATTCACTGTAGCGCCTGGATTTCAAAATGACTGAATCAGGTTGCTGTTCAGAAGTGATTTTCTTTAAACCGTTAGCACGGTACTTTCAGAAGTTGTTCCCTGAATGCAAATAGTATTTCCTGCTGCTTTAATTAAAGGGTTTCCTTCTGATTTTTATTAATGAATTTCAACTCAGCTCCTTGACACATGATGTAGTGCTTTCCTGAATGTAATTATCAAAGAATAGATGTTTCCAACAGGAAGTACCCTGCTTATTCAGTTCTGATAACCTAGAATCATAATTAACTGAATAGATCAAAAATAGCTTAGAACTGCAGTCTTCTCATGGTATACTTGACTAATCTGCGCAGAGTTAATTCATGTTAATAACTGCCATTTAAAATGTTGGAATTCTTGGAGTGAGGAAGAAAGGGCAAACAGCCACCACAGTATTATTGCACTTAACAACTGCTAGCCTGTTTTCTCTTTTCCTGCTTCCATTATCTTTCTCATGTTTTTCCTCACTCACCTAAAATGAGCTGTACACATCTTGAAAGGAAAGGTTCCCTACAAGTTCAATTTTCTTCTGTCTGGAGTTGCCAAAAGTGGGATTGTCAATATATGAACAGATTCATCAGAGAAATTCTTCTGTGGCAAGATAAATGTTTCTGTTGGCAAAAGTTCAGCTTATCGAGTTTTGACCCTGCACCCCTGTGCTACAGTGGTAATCCTACCATCAGTGTTTTTAAGGCTGAAGCCAAAAGCTGCATAGAGCGTAGCAGCATTTTCTAGTACTGCTGTGCATAATGGAAAATGGGTTATTGCTGGTGTGACTCTCTGGATGTTTTAAGGGATTTGGATAACTAGCCTGTTTTAATTTGTTTTCAGCTGAAGCCTGGCTTTCGTATTGTCAGCTTGGGTGGGGATTTATTTTCTAAAACAAAAAATAAATGGTTTAAATTGGATAAGCCATTTCCTAGGCCTCAAGCAGGCAAACAGATAACAGTTAGATGTTTTTCCTTCTATATATTTTTTTTAATGGTTAAGGTACTTTGTATAGTCCGTATGGTGAAAAATAAAATCTTATTAAAATCTTAATAGTCGATTTTTTTTTAAGGAGAATTTATTTTAACATAGGCAATTGCTATTTTGTGGCTTTTAAATAATGTAGGAGTAAGATGACTACAAAAAATTATTACTTTCTTGAGTGCTTGAATTGGTTTCTTCTCCTGCTATTTTTGTTGTATTAAAAGTAACATAGTATACTATGAAGACAGTCATGACATTTTACTAGCTTTAGCACAAAAATCACTTACTCAAACTTTATTGGAAATAATGAAAAAACCCACTTTATTTGCCACCCACTTCCCCTAGCAGAAGTAGCTTAGCTTATGAGGAAAGAAATTAAGCAAGTCTGCAGTAAAAAGATGTTGATTTCATTGAGTTTGCATTTTGCCTTGTATGCTTGTCATTGATGTCAGAATGACAACTACCATATTGCTAGCAGAAATACTCTTATTATATGTAGTCCAACAGATCAAAAGACCCAATGCATATCAATGGGAAATGCAGCCTACCCTCTCTCATAACTGTTTTGCTCTAAAAAGGTGTGCCAAGGTGACATATGTCATAGTGGACTAAAGCTATAATTTATGACATTCATATTATTTATTTTAGTTCCAGTATCTCAGACTTTACAGTGATTTAAAAAAACACGGTATAATAATATTGTTAAGTTTGTCTGAAATCATTGTCACCTTGTTTCAGAGAGTCAGAAAATGAGAAATACTATTTCTCTGTCTTGCCTTCACACTGATCACTGGTAAAACTCGGACAGCAGCAGCATGTTTTTCAGATGGTTTTGGTATACTGTGCATTCTTGGACTAGCTGAATTTCACACTGTTCAATCTACTCCAGGAAATGAAGTATTCTGTGAACATTTTTGCTGTCTTTCTCTTTTTTTGTCTCTCAGAGAAAGCTGATCCTTAGTCCTGTAGTGATCTTTGATGTCTTTTCATCTGCATCATGCCAACTGGCACAGCTTGGGGCTGGGCTATTTATTCAAGTAGGGTTTAGTACCTCTCTGAGGTATGATGAGGCCACATATGGCCCCATCTCCAGTCCAAGACTTGGCCAAGCCTTTTCTCTAGTAGCTTTGAGATTAAGTTCCTTTTGGTTTTAATGAAAATTACATTAAATAGGTGATTTTGGCACATAGGGCAAATCCATTACTCTTTTTCAGTTTAAAAGCTGCCATCCAGTCAGTACTCATGCTCAGAGACTTGCCATGTGGGTTACACTTTCATTTGTGAAGGAAGTTTTCTGCTGCCGGTATTTATCTAATGCATGTAGTAGCTTGCTTGTAAGTGAGACTAACAATGAAAACAGCAACCTCCACTAGAAAATGGAGAATGCTCTGTTATAAAGTCAGATGCATGACATGACTCTGACTTCTTCATTCAGAATGGTTGAATTTGATGAATTTCTACATGGTAGTTCATGAAATTGTCAGGTAAAAGAAACTTGAAGTGAGAACAAAAGAAAGGAAGGACAGGTGTAAATAAATAAATAATTAAAAAAAAGAAGAATGCTGTGGAAATTTTAGAAATTGCATCTTTCCCTTACCCTGAAGTTGCTGAAAAGACTTGGTCCAGGAAGAAGCTTTAGATTTTAAATGTGAGCTGCATGGGAATGAGGCGAGAAGGAAGAGGAGTGTTATGTTGAAATAAAAATCAGCAGGGTTCCTATATTTGTCTCAGTCCAAAGCTGTTAAGTGAAAGAAATCCAGGTTTGCAAAGTCAAAGATCATCTCTAACAAAACAAAACAAAACAAAGCCACGTCACAAATCTTGGAGTCTCTCTAAAAGCTGGCAGAACTGCCATGTTGTTCTTTACTTAAAAATGGACATAGTAGAGAATAAATACTAAAAAAGGAAAGGAGAATTGTAATCCTATCATTATAGTTTACTGGTAAAGTAATTGGGTTGTTTTTGTATTATTCCATAGGATATAAAAAATAATCACAATTTTAGCATACTGAACATACTTGTTTCCTTGTATTCAGTTTATTTAATTCTTTAAAATGCTTTAAAATGACAATAGCATCATCAATTTTTTTTTTGTTTTTGTTACACAGATATTTAGCAAATTATCTACAATTCATTGATAACAAAGGCTAGCTCTTCATGACTTTTAAAGTAAAACTATTTTATATCTAGTCTGGCTTTTCCTGTCTTCTACTGACAAAATCATTTAAATCCATCTGTTACAACTTCCTTTTGACCCTGAAAGGTGGGGCATATTTTTCATTACTCAGTTGCTTCCAGGAACTTTACCTGATTAACATTCATTACTGGTAAACACTTTTTAAAGTCCCTCCTTCTGCCTATGACATCCCTTTTTTCTTCTCTTCAGCAGCAGTTCCCAAAGCAGCCAATGCAGCACAGAGAAGATGCACTCTGTTATCTTGTGGGTACTCTGACCCAGTATCTGGTTTTAAAGACTGCCACATTGGTAGGAATGATGTGATGTAGTGTTTGCTTTGGGTTACTCTGAGATCACCCTTAATGCAAGTCAAGCTGAGGTAAAAGCTAATGAGAGTATCCAAGCATTAGGGCCTCCCAGACAAATAATATTGTTTCAAAGGTTTATAAGACACAAGTGACGGAAAGGAAATAATGCTTAGTTGCCCCAAGATCAAATAAAAAGTATTCCTTTTCCATCCTTGTATTCAGCTGATACTTAACATAACCATATGGCCAAGGGTTTAGTCCTCATGCAAATTTGACATCCTCAGGTGTCGAGTAAGGTTTTCCCTGGGGGAAACCCACAGGCTCTAATTTACATATGTTCACACTCACACCTCCTTGGATTTCCCTGAGGGTCCATTCAGATTAAAATCTTTTTTCTCTTCTTCCCTGCCATTCCCAGGACATCTTAACACAATCAGGAAGAGGTTAGACCTTTCTCCCTCTCCCTGACTTTATTGGCTCACAGCCCTGGCTTTGAATATTCCAATGTCCCTTGGATGTGGTCAGGTGAGATTATCCCTGACCAGACATGAAGCAGTCATCTAAGGAGTGCTCCAGTGCCCGCTAAGCCCTAAACAGACCATGACCTATTCTGAAGCATAGGGCCCTTTTCTGCTGGCTTGGGCTATATTCACATCTCAAAGTGAAACCCTTTCTCACTGTGAACGTTTTATTGTCTGAAAAACTTCTAATTTACTAATCACACTTTGTACTCTCACAGAACTGGCATTAATACCATCAGATACTCACTGGCAACTCTGAAATACGTATAAGGCCACTTTTATAGCTATGATCTCCCTTTACTAGCTATAAAAAGCCCAGAGAGGTTTAGACTAAAGCTATTTCAAAAGTCCAAGATACTGTTATTTGGTGCCCATCATTATTGAATTTATGTTTTACAGAGAAGGCTTCATCCGGTTTAGTACACCCTATACCATATGATAAAATGCTACGAGATGTCTTGGACAATGATGTCGTACCCCCTCTTCTTAAGGAGAGAATCCAGTAAGGAAAAAATAGACTTGCTATGTGCAAGATGGATCAAAGGCAGTAAAACCAATGATTTTTTAATTAGCACTTGGAATTCCTCTTTCCAGACGTAGCAGAGGCTGCTTTTTGGAAAGGTAGGCAGTGAAACCCTTGATCTTGCCCCCTTACATGTGGTGATAGGAAGTTCACTACATGGCGTAGCTTCAGATAGGAGCAAAAGAGTATGTGGTGCTCGCTGCTTGATTCCCAGATGAGCAGGATAAATTCTGTGGGACCCGAGAGTGCAAATTGCCAATGGATTTGTGGGACAGCAGTGGTGGACTTCTGCAACATGCATCCACAATTCTCCAGGATGTTTAGGTGACAGTACCTGCTTACTTGTCTGTTGTAACACCTATGCTGCTGCACATGAATTGCTGTGATGTGCTAACCACTTTATCATTTTATTACACTTTATTACATCATAAATTTTTATATCTTCTTAACGATCCTACAAGAAGCTTAATTGTTTATAGGAACATCTTAATTAACTAGAGTTCACTAGGTTAAGCAGAACACAAATTGAAAGAGCTCTAAATGAAACAAACCCTACCACTCCATTCCATGTAGCTTCATAAGGTTAAAATGGGATTTGACTGCAAGAATTAAAAATTCATACTGCTTTCAGATATTACAAAGTAACGATAATACCATGGATAACTTTACCTCAGCTTTCTCTTTTGCAAATGTGAAATTCAATGGAAAACACATTTGGGTTTTTTTTTTGCCTACTAAGAAGAATTTCAATTTGAGCTGTAGTATTATGAAGAAACTTGCCCCAGATTAATTTAGCAGACAATAGTGTTACTTTATTATCCTATTTCCATCTGGATTTTAGAAATAGAAAAGATAATACAAGAAATGTATAACATGAGTCTCAAAGACTTCTCTGATGATATTCTAATTGATTACAGTCAATTTTTCTGAAGTATATTTAAGAGGAGCTTTGTGCAATGGTCACAGTACATGAATTGGGGTGGAAAAGATTGATGTTCATGAACGGCAGAACTAGCTATATGAACCAGTCTTCCCAGGGTCTGAACATCTTCAGCTGTCAGCAACTTTAGGACAGCAGGTTTTCCTGGGAAAACTGAGGTGATTTAGCACATGTGGGAGAGCATTTCATAGGCTTGAACCAGAGTTACACCCTAGACTAAAACACCACCATAGTCTTGGCTTGCCTATGTTAAATGCCTCTACAACACAGTACTCATCCAAACAGAATGATGTTAACAGGTGGGCAGTGCCTGTTGCATTTTCATTACAGTTTTCAAGGCTGCATAAAAGATGGAATAGGTTGCCTAGAGAAGTGGTGGAATTTCCCCACTGTAAATATCAAAGACTCAGCTTGACAGGGCCAGCGATAACCTAATCTGAGGCCCTGCTTTCAATAGAAGGCTGCACCAGACAATCTGCAGAAACCCCTTCCAACACAGACTTTCTGTGAATCTGTGAATCACAGTTAATGGAATTCGAGGTGCATTTGGATTAAGACGGAAATCCTCCAAATCCAGACCACAATCCAGGACTCCCAAATGTGCTTCTGTCTCGCTGTATATAGTGTGTCAACCAGATGGTATTAGGACCATTGAGATGCATATTAACTCCTATCTCACCATTATTAAGGGAGAGAATATTTTTAAGGTGTTAATGGCTGATAGGAAGGAGGCATTGGCTTTGGAGACGAGATAGAAAAGATCCAAGATGAATGACTCGTCAAGGTAATAGAAAGAGATATATATTAATTTAGTGGCTTCCATTATAAATTGTAAGTTTCAACAATGACACTGTCAATCCATGTGTCAAGGAGCAGCAAAAGCAGAGCTGCCCGGCAAAGAGGTCTGAGCCAGGAGTTAAGGGCAACTCCAGCACTGGCCATGCCTGCACCATGGGCACAGTTACTTGAGGTCTGATCACAGTAGACAGAACCAGGTGCTGGTAACTGGGTCCATTGACAACCTCAGGCATGGCTCCAGTCAGGAACAAAAGAAGCTGAGGCCAGAGACAGGGCAGAAGACAGGACTACAGACAGGCACACCTACAATGTACCTTATGTAGGGAATGAAGGTCCAGGCCTGAGCTCTAGTAGGGATCCTGGACCCATGCATTGAGAATGCAGGGTTGAGATCTCCAGAGAGGCTGGTCAGCACAATGAAGGCCAGTTGGTACACTCAGCACCGTGACATCATGGACTGATCAATAGTTGCTGTCTCTAGCAGAGGTGACCAATGGTACCAACACACACAAAAGCAGCTGTGTATTGGGACACTCACATGATGAGTCTATATGTATTTCTTCATCGGGGTAATCACCAGTGCTGAAGTCCTCCTTCCCATAGGCACAAATGCACCCAGAGAAGACTGCAAGGTCCAAATCCCACAGAAGAGAACAGGCTCTGTTTCATCTTCCCTACCATGGTCCCCATAGTCAAGTTTCTTCATTCATGCAGTATGCCCATGCAGGAAGTGTCTAGTAGTCCAGAGTGAAGGTCATCTACAGCTTGTTCCTTTGAACACATTAGCTATCAACCAGGAGGAGGCAGAAAAAGCCTACCACTTTATTTATTTATTTGAGCGGTCAATTCTGAATTTAAAACATGCTCACGAGGTGTCACTACACAAAGTTAGGTCTAACCATTTTTAGGAGAAAGCATTTGGGGTTTTTTTTGTTCTTTTTTTTTTCTCTGTAATAGTATTTTCTACTATCGAAGAAAAAGGTTTTTGTATAGAAAGAAAACATAAAAGAAAACACCTGTTTGGCTTGCAGGAATTGGCCAGGGAGGCGTTTTTCCTGACAGGCCAAAAGCGACCAGCACAGGGCCCCTTTAAAAAAAAAGTCAGATTTTTTTTTTCCCCCCCTATTTCATGTGAGCATTGGCAGAAACTCTGACAAGCAGTTCTTCATATTTTATTATGTTCTTGTCTGGCAGAATCTCTGTCAGGCAAAAACCTTGTCAGCGGAAAAGCTGTCGTAGGATCAGAGGAGACAAAAACAGGTGTCACAGAGGCAGTCAAAACTGAAGAAAAAAAAAGATTAGGCTAAAGAGAGAAAGGCAGACAATTACATTAATGCCATTGCTTTTATCTTATAGATGTGTGTTATTATCTCGGGGTGCTGAGTGCGCAATTGCCTCAAAGAAAAGTAGACAGGAGACAAGGGGAAACTTGATAGTTATTAACTGAAGAGGCAGTGTGTCAAAGCTGGATGGGGTTCAAAGTTTTGCAAAGGGATAAAAAAAATTGCAGACAGCAAGCAACGTCTGTGAACAAACTGTGGTTCTGCTTTCGGCTACATAAACCTAGTAGCAATCTAAATGTTTCAACTTGGAATCAGATCATAGACAGAAAAATTAATGAAAGTTTTCATTCAGACTTTTTTAATAACATTTATTTTGTGTACATGCAACTGAAGTGCTGGGGGTTTTTTTTGATCTGTTATAAAAATGTTGTTAGAGCATGAGGCATGGTGAGGCATGAAGACATTTATCAGTTTAGTTGCTGTGTTGTTTGAGTTTGAAACACCTATTATCAACACATGTTTAATTTTAAAATGCTATTAAGAATCCTTTTACTAAGTGTGAACATCTGTACATGCAAGCTGTAAATTAGAAGATCACATATGTGTCCCTCTGTCAGAGACTAAATGCATTTGGCAAATCGTTTCCATTATTAGCTTTTAAATACAGTAAAAGGCAGAAGGAAAAGTTGATTTTGCCTATGAATCAGAGTATGCTTTACTTACTCTCCTTCCATGATCTTTTGAAATCCACAGTGTCTTAGTGAACATTTCTCATCTATCTGGATTAAATTGTGAAAAGGATGAAGACAGAAGTGAAATGGACATCACCAAAGGATGCCATGTTGTAACTGGAATTTATACCCAGGCTGATTCAGGATGTTCACCCACCCATATAAATGTTAATGTCCCATGGTCTGTGCGCTTGTGCCAGGGGTGAATGGGATAATTTTCTACACCATGAAAATATTTGAGCCATTCGGTAGTCACTGGCAAGTTTTCTTGTCCTTAGTTACCTTCTAAGCATGGTACTTTTGAGGAGCAGTTTTTTCCACCTACAAAATACACCACATTACACCATGTTACAGGTGGTATTAAATCTGCATCCTGAGGGAGGCTAGCTTAGACCACCTCTTATGACTGCGGTAGTTTGTCTGTCCTTCCAGCATTTTAGTCATTCATAAGCTACCTTCTGTTCTTGAAAGGATTTGTTACTTCTTTTTCTGTGGTTGATGGAAAAGAAGAAAATCTTGGACCTCTGAAAATGTGAAGCTGTTCATGTTCACCACTAAAATCAACAGCAAACTACAGTGCTCCACATTGCCATTAATAATACGGTATCTGTTTTACCATACTCGACAAGCTGTTGTTGCAACACTATTATGGAATCTTTTTATGTTGGTGTTGTATATTTAATCTGTCTGCCAATTTAAGTTTCTCTTGCTGCAGAAAGTGGCCCAGTTATTTAGATTAAAAAAAGGTCTGGAAAGCTCTCTGTTATTGTCTGGACACAGACTATATAAAATTTCTTTTCATTTTCCTGTTGACCCTTGAACAAATCTAGTAATCTGGAAAAATGATGATGTTTATAAAATTCTATATTGTCATGTATGTGTGTATGCACTCCAACTGTGTCCCTCTTTGGTAAGTTAGAGAACTGGCCAGAGAGCATGCAAGAAAATCTACAGTGGGACTATTGCAGAGCCCAAATTTAAAACTGAAATGGAATGACATTCATAATGACCTGTACGTTGCCACTTACTGACTCTTCTCTGTGGTATTCTGAGAGACACAGCCAGGCAAATCAGCTGAGAGAAAGGGTTTCACTAGACCTTTTCATCCCTCTCTAAGATACCTAAATATTTATCTAGGATCAGGAAATTAGCAAAAGGTATGTGTATTTACAACTCCAATTGCATTTAAACTAGGATATTTAAAATTCTTTTATATTCAGTAAAGGCAAAATGTCATGCTTTTATTGTAGCTATTCAAAAAACAATATGAGGCCTCTAAAGTACAAAATTCATCACTGCATACTTGTATTTCTTTTGCTTAATGAAAATGGAATCCACTCAGAAGCATGGCTTTTAATTTGGTTGACCTTGTCCACTGCACGTTAAGAAGGAAGGGGTCTCAGGTCGATGAGTAAATTTGCATAGTTGAGCCTATGAACTGGCCACAGTATAGATTAAATGAAAGATTTTGTCTTTATTTTCTGTCTTTTGACAAATTGAACAAGTATTTGAGTATTTATTTTAATATATCTTTTTTACTTAATTTCCTTTGAATTACACAGGGTCCCAAGACTCCAGTAAAATATAAATGGTGAAGTAGATTTCCCCTCCCTATTTTACTGCATTTAAAAAAAAAAGCAAAACAAACCCACAAATGGAACATAGAAGTTCGTTCATCAATTTCTTTTAAATAGGTCCAAAGTTTTTTGCTGGAATTTTGCATTATAAGAATGCTGCAAGCTGTAATGTGAAGATTGACATTGTATCAATTTCAAAATTGTCTTTACAATTCAGATTATACTGAGCAGAGTCTCTGTAAAATCTGGGGGATTTCATTTACTATTCAAGAAGGTAAAGAGTGGATAAGCCAACACAGGGAGTTCAGGCTTTACCAAGAGGGTGGTCAAACACTGGAACAGGCTTCCTAGAGAGGTGGTCAATGCACCAAGCCCGTATGTGTTTAAGAGGCATTTGGACAATGCCCTTAATAACATGCTTTAACTGTTGGTCAGCCCTGAAGTGGTCAGGCAGTTCGACTAGATGATCGTTGTAGGTCCTTCCAACTGAAATATTCTAATTTATCTAAGTTATTATGGTGCATACTTGATACTTTAAAGCTAGGTAAGAAAAACAGCAGTGAAAGTTTCCTAATTCCTATACTAATTATCCAATTAGTAATTTTGGGATGTTGAAGGCAATCTTCTGTAACGTCTTCTACTTTATAATCCCTTTTTGCCCCCCCTTTTTAATAGTTAAATTTTTTGAAACAAGAACTTGAAATTTAGGATTCACCACAGAAATATCCCTTGGCTGTATGCTGTTACAGTAAAACATAAGGGCCTTTTTGGGCTGTTCCACAAAAATTTTGATTACTCAGCAAGTATGCGATTTTTAAAATTCATATAGATCTCTTCTTCCTCCACCAGTGAACAGCTTTCTACTCACACTGACATAAAGAATATCAGACTATCAGAGCAGTGCTAAGAATTGAATTGGGCTGTTAAAAGGGAGCCTTCTTAGTTTAAGCACATAGCTAGGCCCATCGTAGTGATGTTTTTGGAGAAGACTCTGCAGGTTACAACCAAAAAGTCACAAACATGTTAAGACTTTTCCGGGTGAACTTTTGAGCCCACTGAAAGTGTAAGAAGTATGAGTAATACCTCATGCTCTACCAGGAAGGGACTTTTAATGTGTGGTTTATGATGTTCAGTCACTGATATCTTCTTAATAAGGACACATCTGTTTATGTCATTTTTCAGGTATGATAAAGCTCTTTCTTTTATATAGCATGTTTCATCTTGAAGTCTCCTAAGCACTTATGAAATCATACACTGTCAACTATTTCCTTAGCAATCTCTTTTAAAGAAACAAGATAATTTTTATAAATTACAAATTATAGTGAAAAGTTTCATTCTCCTGCCAAGTGCAAAGGGTTTTAATAGTCAATGATCTGAAAGAATTTCAGGTGCTTACCATACTATTATTTCTCTATGGGTGCATGTGTATTTCCTTTCTCTTCATGTACAACTTTTCCTTTTTTTTTTTTTTTTCTGACGGTAGTATGAGGTTTGTCTTTAGTTTGCAAATGTTCTTACACATCCGTGCAAAAATATATGCTTTGCTGTGTTATAAATTACACATTTCAGTGCATATCCTGACTTGTACTTCAAAAGGATAAAATTCACTGCTTATTGGTTTATTACATAATGTGCAGAATAAGGCCACAAATCAAAATTGGAGATAATTTCAGTGTCACTTGGAATGTTCGTCCAACAGTGGACTAACTCTTATTTGTGTGTGTGTGTGTTTTGAGAAGCAGATCTATAGATAACATCACTTGAAAACAAATGTTGCAGATAAATGGAATAGTACAGGGTATTTTGTGAAAATTTCTGTCTGCTGGTCAAGGAGTGTGCTTAGTAATTAAAAAGGACATTTTTATTTCTTTTTTCACTTCTATTCCATCTTGGCCTTTCCAAAGCTGTTATCCTCGGAGTGGTCACATTACATAATGTGGGTAAATGTCCAGAGTTTTTTAATCTCATTCTATCTATTAGTTTTATAATCCACCCAATAGTCTTTAGATAAAGATATCTTACAGCCATTCTGACTAGGGCCAAAGTAGACTCATGACCTTAAAATCTTCAGCAAGCCAAGTCTTCTTCAGCTGGAAGAACTTGCTTTTCCTCACTGCAGGCATAGGATTTACTGTTAAGTAAAGAGAAACAAAACCAAATATTAAGATATATTAGAAATATATGATGTAGTGATTAAAAAGGATTGAGTATTCTGAAAATATTCACTCATGTCTTGACTCTGGTCTGAATTTGTGTAAACGTGGAGAAGCCAGTTAACGTCTTTGGACCCTATTCTCATTCTGTAAGACTGAAGGTGGAAAGCTCAAGGTGATCCAGATCTGCTTAATTATTTTGATAGTCTGGTAGAAAATGTTACATCTATTAACACTAATATTATTTACAGCATTCTTATTGCAAGTAGTAGTAGTATTTTTTAAAAAATACTAGTATTTTACTTTATTTTACTCCTTCCAAATGGTTGCTCTGCCCCCCAGGTACACATATATATGTATCAGCACACATACAGCACAGCCTGCACAGTAACAAAATCCATTTTCTAGGCTTTTCTAGCTGAGTACTTTGATGACACATCTGTTATGGTAGTAGCAAAATAACCATGTTACAAAAATATCATACATAAAAGGGGCAAAAAATATATAGGAAAGTATTTGACCTGGATAAGCTTCAATCAAATCCCATTCATTAGACCTTGTAAATAAATCAGTCCCACATCATGAAGCCTATATAGCTGAAGTACTTTGGAAGAAGATCTTTTGGAAGTAAAATCCCACCCTTCACATGCTGCAGTATAAATGTCCTGTGGAGAGACATAGACTGCAGTCCCTAGGCTTGCCAATTCCTTATCTTTTTTGAATGTTAAATTAATATTTAAAGCTATTTATTCAAAGTTGACTTAACCACTAGAATAGGAAAGATCAGACAAATCAGTTGCAAGAAATGAAGTATGAGGAAACCAGAACTCTTTGACAAAGTATTCCTTGGAGTAAACGTGTTGAATGAAGCCAGTGAGTAAATGATAAGGGCCTTTGCGCTCTGGATGTAAGAAAGCAATTTATCAAGAGTACATGAACTCTCCAGTGACCATAAACCAAGAAGAAACCAAAGTACAGGAGAGAAGAAGTCCCTATAAAATTATTTTAAATGCTCAGAAAGTTTTGTTTAAAAAAAGCAGTGAGAAGCTTAGGTGCTGCAACATAGTCCATAAAATGGAAAGAAAATTAAATTTAAACATTGATACTCAGTAAAATGTGTGATGTCATGTGCAGTTCCATCATATTTAACTTCACAAGGGGATAAGAATTACCTTCATCCTGCAAACCTCCCCTTCCCTCATCTCTATATTATTCACATCACAGTGAATAACATGAAATTCACACAGAAGGGTAAAACAAAACTAGCCAGCTCAAGTAGCAGTGCATTCATGATAGAAATTATGGTAAATCAGGGGACTAATTTTTAACATGTTTAAAAGGCTGGGGTATAGAGTTTATCTGTTTTCTTTTATTCCCCTAGAGGTTAAGTCTCAAACCTTTAACAGTCCAAATCAATTCTGAATAGCTTCAGTCTTGTTCATCAGTTAATGATAAATTTTCTGTAATTTCTTTTGAACTTAGGAGTATTGTAGTCTCTGGGGCTCAGCTGAGCACCCTTCTGCTGTAGGAATTAAAGTTAATTGTGACCTTTGGAAACTAGGCCTGTTTCGGACTGCATCCATGAAGAAGAATCACTCAGTGATGAGTGGTGTCCCTCAGGGTTATATTGGGACTGGTACTGTTTAATGTCTTCATTAATGATATAGTGCGATCGAGTGCACCCTCAGCAAATTTGCAGATGACACCAAATTGAGTGGTGCAGTTGACAGACCTGAGGGACAGGATACCATTCAGAGGGACCTGGATAAGCTCAGGAAGTGGGCCCATGTGAATTTCAAGAAGCTCAAAGAGGCCAAGTGCAAGGTCCTGCACCTGGGTTGAGGCAAACCCCAATATCAATACAGGCTGGGGGATGAAGGGTTTGAGAGCAGCCCTTCTGAGAAGGACTTGCAGGTACTGGTGGATGAAAAGCTGGACATGAGCTGGCAATATGTGCTTGCAGCCCAGAAAGCCAACCATATCCTGGGCTGCATCAAAAGAAGGGTGGCCAGCAGGTCGAGGGAGGCGTTTCTGCTGCTCTACTCCACTCTTGTGAGACCCCACCTGGAGTACTACGTCCAGCTCTGGAGTACTCAGTACAAAATAGACATGGACCTGTTGGGAGTGGGTCCAGAGGAGGGCCACAAAAATGATCAGAGGGATGGAATGCCTCTCCTGTGAGGACAGACTGAGAGAGTTGGGGTTGTTCAACCTGGAGAAGAGGAGGTTCTGGGGAGACCTTATAGCAGCCTTTCAATGCTTAAAGGGGGCTGGTAAGAAAGATGGGGACAGACTTTTTAGCAGGGCCCGTTGTGATAGGACAAGGGGCAATGGTTTTAAACTAAAAGAGGATAGATTCAGGCTAGATATAAGGAAGAAATTTTTTATGATGAGGGTGGTGAAACACTAGAACAGGTTGCCCAGAGAGGTGGTAGATGTCCCATCTCTGGAAACATTCAAGGTCAGGTTGGATGGGGCTCTGAGCAACTTAATCTAGTTGAAGATGTCTCTCCTCATGGCAGGGCGGTTGGACTAGATGACCTTTAAGGTCCTTTCCAGCCCAAACCATGCTGTGATTCTATGAATCATTCAGGTGATATTTCTGTGGAAAATAAGTGCATCTGCAAAATTAATTGTTTTTAGATAATTCTTTGGGATTATTTTCTTGTCTTTCCTTTAGCTCTTCTCTTATACTTAACCCATTTTCTTTCAGCCTTGGACAAGCTTAGCACTCAGCACCTCTACCACCCAACCCAAGTGGAGATTGTGCAGTCCAATGTTGTGTTTGACATCAGCAGCCTGATGCTCTACGGTACTCAGGCTGTGCCTGTGAGACTGAAGATACTACTTGACCGACTCTTCAGTGTACTGAAGCAAGAGGAGGTGTTGCATATTCTACATGGCTTAGGCTGGACACTGCGAGACTATGTTCGAGGCTACATCCTTCAGGTAGGAAATAAAGCAAAGCATGTTTACAAGACCAGTTAACTGAATTTTTTTTTTTTACAGATGTAGTGACCATGCACCCAAAGAGGTAGAAGGATATGAAGTAAATTTAGTGTGGCATGTTGAAGACTAATGATGATGTTAGCAAAATGAAATGTTCAATTTTTCCTAAGCTAAAAAAATGCAGGTTACTTCATACCATAGCATTTATTTGTACTTGCTTATGCTTATTGTAGGAAATACCTTAAATACTGCAAATACTGAGGTTAGCTAGCTGCAAGCCTGATTTGGTCATCAAAGGCAACTGGCAAGTTTTCAAGGGCTACTGTTTGACTTAAGAAACTAAGATCCAAGTCAGCAGCTCCTTCATCTTTTCTTTCCTTCTCTAGCAAGATACTTAATAAGGGGTAGATGAAATGGGCGTTGTGATCATAGTTGTGTTGGGAGGTATCCTTACAGTGTCATGTATAAACAGGAAAATCCTGTTTATAAGGCCATTTTTAAAAGGTAGTTTTAAATAAAGTGTTATGTGCAGATTAGTTAAGATAAGATGAGCAAACAAAACATAAATAAACAATAATATGGACAAGCATTCTTTATGAGTATGTTCATGAACAGGTATGGTTGCTTATCTGAAGAATTTCATCTATTGGGTTCCAAAGTGAATGATTACATTTTTATAAGACGGTTTCTGATTGCGAATCTAACACTACATGCTTCTGAGTTCTTTTAATTGCTACTGACTTTGTGGGAGCTCTGCCTCATCTAGAAGTCATCCAGTTATTGAAGTGGACACACCCGAAAAACTTTGAAAATTCTAGTTTCCAATTTATTTCTTTACTTTCTTAGGCAACGATAGCGTGCTTGGCACTATACAGAAAATATGGGAATCTTTAGTCTTGCTCTAAGGAATTCTGACGGTATTTTTTAATTCCTCTTCAGTTTTCTGTCGTTCATGTGAAAAAATTACTTAGCCTTACGTAATTCTATGGAAATGTTCATATTCTGTGTTCTTAATTACACAGATTCTCACAGAAAAGTGTTCTCAATTGTAGAACAGTCGTAGGGAAAGAGTAATAAAAAGGCTATTTCTTTAATAATGAGATCCTGTTATTCTTATTAGGATATATACAGAATGAAGCTCTTTAATTGTTTTAGGATTCTCTCAGGCATCTATTTTGTAAAAGCTAAATGTTACATGTGTTCAAATACAATAGAATCCATTTTTTCCATTCTAAAACTTACACGTAAGTATATATCCATGATATTTATACAGTAGATATCTATAGGTGTTTGTACGATATATATATGGATATGTATCTATAGATGTTGCATATGATATATAACCTAGATAGGTATATGATAGATATCTATAGATACCTACTGTATGGCATTATATGCATATTGCATCATATTTTAGATTCCTGGATTCTGAATGCTACTGATAAAGAGGGCTGAAGAAATATGATTTGCAAAAGAATATGCGTTAAAAAATGCATCCTTTTTAAGATATAACATTAGAAGATTGCTGTTTACTAAATGCGATTAATAGTTAGGTGTAATATATTACAAGCGTAGAATGTAATTCAGTGTCCCTTACAGTGAAGAAGACTGACTGAAATCAGTAGTTTTCTTGTTTTAAAGGTTCTAGAACTGGGCTCGTATTGATTTTGTTTTAATTATCTGTTGGAATGATGTTAATATATGCAAGAATGGCTTGTAATATAATTACATAGAGGTTTGTACCGAGTGAGATTGTGACCTATGCATCTGAGTGGTGTAAAGGCCTATAATACACCATTAGGTCAGAGTTCAATTTATCTGGCTAAAACTCAATCACATGGTAGCCCTCGAGGCATGAATTTTACCATTACTACATTCAACAACAGTATATTGAATATTATATCAGTTAAAGGAGAACAATTATCAATGAAAGTTAAGGGCAGCTGTTACAGTCTTGCCACATATTGACTTGGTTAGCGCTTGGCTGTGGATTGTGTTAGTGGGTGAATGAAGACCTACGATAGGTGTAGTCAAGCCTGCCTGTTAGTTTAGCTTTCTAATTTCAAAGAATCACAGACTGTTCAAAGTTGGAAGGGAGGTCATCTTGTCCAATGCCCCTGCTCAAGCAGGGCCACCTAGATCTGGTTGCCCAGGACCATGTCCAGACAGCTTTTGAATAGCTCCAAGGATGGAAACTCCACAACCTCCCTGGGCAAAAAAATGCATTTTGTTTCCATTAAAGCTAGGAAGCTCAGTATACAGCAGAAAGGGAACTACTTACTTAGTGAAACATTTATGAAGAGAAATTGTAGGAAAATTAGTCAAATCTACGATAATAAAAAAGACTTGTTTAAAAAGTAACTCTATTGCAACTATCTGATAAAAAGGAGAAAAGGGGCATGCAGGGAAATTTGAAAGGAAATGTGTAGTAACACTAGCAGAGTAAAAGTGCATACAGATGAGAACTACAGGTAATGTCTCCTTCAAGCCAAAGGTGTTGTTCCATAAAGCTCGTCTTTAGAGAATTGGAACTCTTCACAGAATTGTTTGAGGCTTTCAAACTCACCTTTTCCACACAAAAAGCTTATGACGAAATTGCATGAGTGTCCTATAGGAGAGCCAAAAGTATCAAGTAGCAAAAGAAATCATCCAGAATATCACAGAGCTATGGGATTATTGGTAGGCTGTCATGCAGTGAATTAAGGAATATCTGACTCTCAGTCTGGAAGTATAGTTCTTTTTAACTTGTCGGTGCAAACCTGTCTAAGTTATAGTGTAGTCCAGTCAATGCTGGTAAGTTTACCATACATTCATACATCCTCATTGTACATCAAATACACAAATACATATCTCTAGGAAATGGTTTAAATTTGCTATAATGCTGTAGTTAGAGAAGCATAAACCAGTAAACTAGCTTGTTTGTCTCTAATCTAATAGAAATAATATTTTAAACTTGTAACGATGAAATGATGGTTATCACTGTTTGACGTGGGGGCAGGGGAAAAGGAAGATTAGTAGCTTTGGGAACACTTGCTCAGAAATACAGAACTTATTTGGAACATACAGACTCTAAGACACTCTAAGTGTCTTCTGCAAGGACTAAGAGAAGTACCAGAATAGGGAAAGGGAATGGTTGTGACAGATTCTAGAATAGTTAATCCTGGTTAAAGTTCCAGTGTTCTCCAATTAACTGCAGTGCAAAAGATTTGTAAAGCTGGTACCAAATAGGTGTTTCACGCCTTGGCAAGGTCTGAGACATCATTTTGTGCTGAATTTCCCCTGAATCATGATGGAATTGTTAAAGTATTTTAACATTTTCCCTAAATGGAGGGGTTTTGGAGGGGAAAAAAAAAAGAAATCTTAGCATAGATGTATCCACTCAAAATCTGTTATTTTAGTATTGCCAGATATTTTCTTTTCTGTTCAAGATCCGTAATGAAACCCTTTTTTCCACGAAAAAAAGAAAATACTTTTTCACAGTAACTTTTGAGAAAAACCTCAGTTTGCTGCACTTGAGAAGCAAGAGAAAACCAGTGCCTCTGTCTAGTTGTGTATTAGTGCTGCAAGGTGGGTGGGATTATTTGTAATACCCTCATTTTGACTAATAATGTTTCTAAATAGCAAATTAAAAAGCAGTGGGCAGAGAAAAATGCAGTATGTATTGCTTCATTCAGTGGATGCATTAATGGAGCACAGGAAGTGAACGAACCCTGAAGCCAGCAGAGGTAATGTGATGTGATACACCGCCTTTCACATTTGGGCACAGTCACAGCATTGCCAGTAACGGCTGAAAGGCATTAAGACCTGGCAAGCTTTCTATGGCCTCTATGCAATAAACCTAATTTCTGGTGAATAGATACCTATCGCTTAAATGTCAGTGAGTGACAATTTGGTCAGCAGTCTCATCAGATTGCTCACAGGATTAATGTTTTAGAGGAGGAGTTGTTCTCTCATCTTTAGAAGTGATGCTCAAAAAAAACCTTACTGCATAGGGGAACTTCCTGAACTGCATCTGCTCCATGGGCATCCAGAGTGCTTCACTTTCTAGGCTTGTGTATCTGGTACCTATCTCAAGGAACTAAGCTGTATTTGGTGTGGAGCTATTAGTGAGCCTGTAGATTTTCTCTTTGGGAACAGCCAACTCAACAACTGTCTGCATGACAAGAAATGATTCTGTCAACAACAGTAACTGTTTTGGGACAGATTCTGCACCTGCTACTCAAAGAGATGTGATTAGTGGCTCTATTAATTTGTGTGAAGTTACTTATGCTTCAAAGAACAGTTCAACTGTGACTAAGTCTCCAGCCCTGGTTTGGTTTCAGCTGAGCTGAGAGAAGAGGTGACTTTGCCAGCTGTTCTCCTCTGTTCCACCACTGGAGAATACTTTACCCCACCCATTTGCTAGTGTAACTACGTGTGTAACCACTCCCTAGCTAGGTTCTCTGTAAACAAGGCAGGTTAGAAAAATCCTCCTGCTAAACATGTGCAAGTTAACTCTGATTATTCTGTGAGGAAAGGGCTAGAGAGCAATTATGCCAGTAGCAGTGAACAGCTGGAGCATTCAGCTTTTACACTGGTCCAGCTGCAGATGACAGGACATGTGACCACAACTTAGAGGCCATAAACTGACTCTTTGCAAATAATGAATCAGTGTTTTGAGTAAGAGGTCAACACTTCTTCAAATGTTTTGTGATCAAATAGTTGTATTCCCTTAGTGAAAAGAGGAAAATAAATATTATCTTTACAGTACAAAGAAGGAAGCGAGGCACAGAACAGAACATTGGCAGAATCAGGAAAAGGGGCTAGACCTAGGATTCCCGTTCTTACCATCGTTCCCTCGAAAAAAGTAGATTATAGTCAGTAGCTCATGGGCAACGTCTTGGCTGCCAGACTCTATGGTGCTATTCACAGCTATGAGAAATTTAACAAAAAAAAACAAAAAAGCAAAAAAAAAACCCCAAACCAAACACCCAAAACCAAAATCAAGACTAAAGCCAGCTGGAAAAGTATGGGTATTTTATTGGCCCAAAAGGTGACTCACTCACAAAAGTTCATGCACTGGACAGTGCATGGGGAATCACTAATCCTAAATGAAGGTCTTTTCCATGGCAATGTCAGTGCTGAAAACTGATCAAATTCAAAATTACTAGATACCATTTTCTGCTTTGGGAAGACTGGAAATTGGGAGTACGATGCTTTTCCTGCCTCTGTGGTTTCACTGTCAAGTCTGCTAATTTTAAAAGTAAGAAAAAACCTCTGAAATTAATGATGTCCTCTGCCACTACCGACTTGGGCTTGTGTGTTTCTTTGCCCACAGATATCAGCACAATCCCTACTTTATCAATTTGGTTAACTCTTCAAATGATGACCAGGAGGGACTGTGGTTTATTCTCCCATTGCTGTGTTGGTTCTCTAGGGCTAAAACAACTGTTGAGCAAGAACAACTGTTTCAGTCACTGATGTCAGCTAAGAGTAAACTCTCAGAAGGTATACGTTGGAGGAGGGGGGGAATTAGCCATTTTTTCAAAAGACATCCCATTAACTAAAACAAAGTCATTCAAATTGTGAAATACATAGTGCAGGTTATATAATGCAGTTCTGAGATTTTTAAAGAAAAATTGGTTATGTACATAGTCATAGAATCATAGAATCATTTAGGTTGGAAAAGACCTTCAAGATCATCGAGTCCAACCATCAACCATGCCCACTAAACCATGTCCTGAAGTACCCCATCTACTCGCTTTTTGAATACCTCCAGGGATGGTGACTCAGCCACTTCCCTGGGCAGCCCATTCCAATGTCTGACAACCCTCTCAGTAAAAACATTTTTCCTAATATCGAACCTAAATCTCCCTTGCCTCAACTTGAGGCCATTTCCTCTTGTCCTATCTCCAGCCACCTGACAGAAGAGACCAGCACCCACCTCACTACAGCCCCCCTTCAGGTAGTTGTAGAGAGCGATAAGGTCTCCCCTCAGCCTCCTCTTCTCTAGACTAAACAGCCCCAGCTCCCTCAGCCACTCCTCATAAGACTTATGCTCCAGGCCCCACACCAACTTGGTTGCCCTTCTCTGGACATGCTCCAGCACCTCAATGTCTTTCTTGTAGTGAGGGGCCCAAAACTGAACACGGTACTCGAGGTGCGGCCTCACCAGTGCCGAGTACAGGGGAACAATCACCTCCCTGCTCCTGCTGGCCACTCTATTTCTGATACAGGCCAGGATGCTGTTGGCCTTCTTGGCCACCTGGGCACACTGCTGGCTCATATTCAGCCGGCTGTCAACCAGCACGCCCAGGTCTTTCTCTGCCGGGCAGCTTTCCAGCCACTCTTCCCCAAGCCTGTAGCGCTGCATGGGGTTGCCGTGACCGAAGTGCAGGACCCGGCACTTGGCCTTGTTGAACTTCATACGATTGGCCTCAGCCCATCAATCCAGCCTGTCCAGATCTCTTTGTAGAGCCTCCCTACCCTCAAGCAGATCTACCCTGCCTCCCAACTTGGTGTCGTCTGCAAACTTGCTGAGGGTGCACTCAATCCCCTCATCCAAATCATTGATAAAGATATTAAACAGTACCGGCCCCAACACCAAGCCCTGAGGAACACCACTTGTGACCCGCCGCCAACTGGATTTCACCCCATTCACCACAACCCTCTGGGCTCGTCCATCCAACCAGTTTTTCACCCAGCGAAGAGTATACTTATCCAAGCCATGAGACGCCAGCTTCTCAAGGAGTATGCCATGAGAGACAGTGTCAAAGGCCTTGCTGAAGTCAAGGAGGATAACATCTACAGCCTTTCCCTCATCCACTAGGTGGGTCGTCTGGTCATAGAAGGAGATCAGGTTGGTCAAGCAGGACCTGCCTTTCGTAAACCCATGCTGACTGGGCCTGAGCCCCTTCTTATCCTGGACTTGCCATTTGAGTGCTCTCAAGACAAACTGTTCCATAATCTTCCCCGGTACCGAGGTCAGGCTGACGGGCCTGTAGTTCCTCGGATCCTTCCTCCGACCCTTCTTATAAACGGGAGTCACATTGGCAAGCCTCCAGTCCTCTGGGACCTCCCCTGTTGACCAGGATCGCTGGTACGTGATAGAGAGTGGCTTGGCAAGGACATCTGCCAGTTCCCTCAGTACTCTTGGATGGATCCCGTCAGGTCCCATAGATTTGTGAGTGTCCAGATGGCGTAGTAGGTCACTAACTGTTTCCTCCTGGATTAAGGGGGGTATGTTCTGCTCTTCATCCTTACCTTCCAGCTCAAGGGGTGGAGTACCCTGAGGATAACTGGTCTCCCTATTAAAGACTGAGGCAAAGAAGGCATTAAGTACCTCGGCCTTTTCATCATCTCTGGTTGCTACGTTCCCTTCTGTATCCATTAAAGGACAGATATTCTCCTTGGGATTCTTTTTACTGTTAACATATTTGTAAAAACGTTTTTTGTTGTCCCTTACAATAGTGGCCAGATTTAGTTCTAGCCGAGCTTTTGCCTTTCTAATTTTCTCTCTGTATGATCTAACAAGATCCCTGTACTCCTCCCAGGTTGCCCGCCCTTTCCTCCAGAGATGATAAACTCTCCTTTTTTTCTTGACTCCTAGCAAAAGCTCCCCATTCAGCCAGGCCGGTCGTTTTCCTTGGCGGTTCGACTTGCGGCACATGGGAATAGCCTGGTCCTGAGCCATTAAGATTTCCTTCTTAAAGAATGTCCATCCCTCCTGGACCCCTTTGCCCTTCAGCACCATCTCCCAAGGCACTCCCTCAACCAGTGCCTTGAAGAGGCCAAAGTTTGCCCTCCGGAAGTTCATAGTGGTGGTTTTGCTGACCACCTTCCTTGCCTCACCAAGAATTGAAAATTCTATCATTTCGTGGTCGCTAAGCCCAAGATGGCCTCTGACCATCACACCTCCCACCAGTCCTTCCCTATTCGTAAACATAGATCTAGCAAGGCTCCTCCCCTGGTTGCTCACCTACCAGCTGTGTCAGGAAGTTATCTTCCACACACTCCAGGAGCCTCCTAGATTGTTTACTCACTGCTGTGTTGTATTTCCAGCAGATGTTTGGAAAGTTAAAGTCCCCCACGAGGACAAGGGCACACGATTCTGAGACTACTGCCAGCCGCTTGTAGAATGAGTCATCCATCTCTTCAACCTGGTCGGGTGGTCTATAACAGACTCCCAACACAATATCTGCCTTATTGGCTTTCTCTCTCATCCTCACCCATAAGCACTCCACCTTGTCATCAGAATCGTGTAGCTCTGTACAGTCAAAACATTCCCTAACATAGATAGCCACCCCACCACCTCTTCTACCTTGCCTATCTCTTCTGAAGAGCTTGTAGCCATCCATTGCGGCACTCCAGTCATGGGAGTCGTCCCACCGTGTTTCCGTGATGGCGACTAAGTCATATCTATCCTGCTGCACGATGGCTTCCAGCTCCTCCTGTTTATTGCCCATGCTGCGTGCATTGGCATAGATGCATTTGAGCTGGGCTATCGAATCCACCCCTAACATCAGCATGCTGCCCTCAGGCTCATCTCTGGTGCACCTAGTTTTATCCTTTACCCCCTTCAAGCCTAGTTTAAAGCCCTTTCTCTGAGCCCTGCCATCTCATGAGCGAGGATTCTTTTACCCTTTTGAGACAGCTGGAAACCATCTGTCGCTAGCAAGCCCGGTGCCGTGTAAACCTCCCCATGATCAAAAAAACCAAAATTCCACTGATGGCACCAGCCTCTGAGCCACGTATTAACCAGGTGTGTTTTCCTGTTCCTTTCAGTGTATTTCCCTGCCACTGAAGGGATTGAGGAAAATACTACTTGTGCTCCCGATCCTTCCACTAATCATCCCAGTGCCCTGAAGTCCCTTTTGATTGCCTTTGGATTTCTCCCTGCAATCTCATCACTGCCAACCTGCACAACCAGCAATGGGTAATAATCAGAGGTCCGAACCAGACCAGGGAGTTTCCCGGTAATGTCTTTTACCCGGGCCCCAGGGAGGCAGCAGACTTCCCTGTGCGATGGGTCAGGTCTGCATATTGGGCCCTCTGTCCCCCTCAGAAGGGAGTCGCCTACGACAATTACCCTCCTTTTTCTTTTTCCAGAGGATGTGAGAATGCGTGGGGCTGCCCGACTGGGCCTAGGCACCTCCCTAGATAGGACTTCATCTACACCCTGACCTTCACTGGCCTGGTCCTCAAGTTCCAGAGCCCCATACCTGTTGCGTAGGGGCAACTGGGAAGGTGAGGGAGACCGGGAGGGGACTCACCTGCCTCCCCAAGCAGGGACCTGTATCCATTCCCCTCCATCTCGTAGGTCCCCTCCTGCCTGGTGGCAGGAGGGCAGGGGAACCTCCGCTTCTTGCGGAGCCTCCATCTGCTGCCTCTGCCTCAGGGATGGTAGTGTGTGGGCCCACCAATCTATCTCCCTCTCACACTCCCTGATACTCCTCAACCTTTCCACTGCCTCCTTCAGCTCTACCACCAGGCTGAGCAGATCATTCATCTGGTCACACCTCACGTAAGAGGTGTCCCCGCTGCCCTCCGTCATCAGTCATAGACTCAGGCACTCCCTGCAGCCAGAGACCTGGACAGCTGCATGTTTACATGGGAGCTCCATCTGCGTTGCCACATTTTTCCTAACAATGGCTTTCACCTGAGTGGCAGCCATAGCTGGGTCTCCCTCCGGGCCGACACCCACCGCTTGAGTAGCCTTCTCGAGCTGGGAAGAGGAAGATGGGGGCTGCGCAAACTGCCTGTCGCCGCGCTCCTGGTCGCGGGCGCTCCTCAGGGCCGTTCAAATCTCCCGCGGTTGCCCCTGGCAATGCCCACGCCGCGTCAGCCTTTCTCGCGAGAGCCGCCGGCTCCAGCCGGGTCCCTCCGCTCTTCCCCGGCGCTCCTGGGCCTCGGGAACCTCCCAGTCTGCCTCAATCTAGCGCTTAGCCGCTGACTTACCGTTGCCTCTGCTGGCCTCGCCGCTGACTGAATCAAATTACATGCTCACATATATTGGTGTTAAATTTGACTGACAATTTCTCAAATTTTTGTAAAATGTAGTTGCTCTTGGTGGAATGTGTTGGTTTTGTTTGCTGTCCTAGTTCACACAACTACATGGTTCATGCACACCATTCTTACATCCAGATTAAGTCAAGAGATTTGGGGAGAGACCAATGAAGGAAATTTGAGCATCTTTAATAATAACATTCTTAATTTCTTTTCTGTTCTTTCTCTGAGTAATCCCTTAGCACCTCATCCCTTCTAAGCAGGTGAAATATTAACCATATGCACATCTGGAAATTGCTTTACTGTTCTTAAAACTAAATATTGCCCACCATTGGCTTGTCTGTGGAGGACTTCAGAAAAGTATGGGTTCTGTTGTTGTCTGACCTCTTTTAGAGACTTCAGAGTCTTAGCTTTCCCGTCTGTACTCATTTACCTCCTTTTAAGATGTTTGAACTTTCGCTACGGAGCCCAAGTGCAAGGGCTATTTAATTAAACAGCTTGTCAAACAGCCTCCATTGCTTAAACATGAGGAACAGCAGAAAGAAAACAATCAGCAGCTCTGAGGATGTCAGCTTTTCCAAGGTAGACAAGTGGTGTCAGGTCATTGTACTGATGATATCATACTTTCAGTTCAATATCTATAATCACAAGTCATGTGAAGTTTCTTTTAGGTTTTTTTTTCCCACGTACCATCAGTCGATTTACTCTTTCTTTCATAACAAGAACACCTTTAAAGTGGTGGTATGCTATATTATTTGTAATAAAGAAAATTAAGAGAAATAGGCAATCAAATTCTGATATGGATGGAAAAAAAAGTTTAGCCTTGCAACCCAGCGAAAGTTTGATGACAGTTATGCACCATTAATAGAATAAAAATGGCTTTTGTATGTGAAGGTTGTGCATTTATTTAATTGATACTGCTTCTCATTCCTCATTGGTCTGTTTGTCAGTCTCTTAATTAATACTGTGCACTTGTTTAGCTGTGACCACTGGAGGATTTCCATGCATTTTAAGAAGCAGTCACTTACTCAGTCTTTCCATGTCTCTATGAATATTATGCCCTTTTTATGTGTACTAAAACTGATGCAGATAAAGGTTAAGAAGTTTATCTGGTAAAGACTGTAACAAAGCCAAGTACAACCAAAGTCTTTCACATGCAAGGTCGTATTTCCCATAATAACTGCCACCAACGTTTAATTACTTGATAATGAAGAGAGTTACCCTTTTACAGCTTTATTTACTTTTTTCAGCTTTGTTGGATACACTGCTACCTTGTGTTTTCTTTTCCTCCTTGTAATTATTGTTCACACTCATATATGTTCTTTTGTTCCAACATTATTTTTCAACAGTGGCCCTCAGAGCGACCAAGGCTCAAAGCTGGGTAACATTTACCCAGACTTCTACTCTCCCAGTACAGATGGGATTTAAATCTGGGTGTCTTTAGTATGTGCCCTGCCTATTTCTAGTTCTCTGTGCCAGTCTGTTCCCTCCTCCCTCTCTTTCCACTCCAACTTAGATATTCTGTTGTCATTGCCTCCCATTCCACCCCCGCTTTTTTTCTTGCTTATTTTTTCCTTCTTCAGCTTCACCTCAGTTTCACTGCCCCTCCTTCTCTGATTTTGCCTCTTTAGCACAAAGAGATGAAAAGGATCTATTAGATGATGTGTCCATCTCCTGAGTTTTCCATTCCTCCCACAGCATCACTGCATGCTAATATTTGCGGCTGTGATCATATGGAAAAGTTTCTCTTCTCCCATGTGAGTCAGTTCAGCATGACTCCTCTGCACTTCTGTGGAAAAGAGATTCTCTGCTATGCCCCTTGCTCTTTTGTATTCGTCTTAGCTGTACAAAACTAGGAGTGACTATCCTGTCTTTACTCTAAACAGAGGGTGGAAAAAGCTCAGATAAATCTTTAAGGACTGAAGACTGAGATGGGAAACAGAGCACAACTGCTGAGCCAGAGGGAAGGATTGTTGTGTGTTTGAGCACAGCACTGCCACTTGTTCTACAGTGTGAAGTGCTTTCAGATTTTCTCTGTATCTGCACTAACTTGCCTAACATCTCCCTGCTGTTTTTGATGCCATACTTCTAATAGTAACACCACCAATCACAGTAGTGCTGCATGACTCTATTTATCACGACTGTTAGCACTTGAACTGGGAAAGAATAAAAATAAAGTCCAAAGAGTTTGATGGCACTTCTGAATGCCACCAGGACAAGTTACATGACAACAGATGTCTCAGTAACATGCAAAGATCATTTGGATTTCCAGCATATGTGCAGCTGGAGAGCTCTGCTATTGCTGCTCTGTGTCTTGTGTCTTGCAAGGGTAATGAAGCAGAGGGCTGTATAACCCCTGGTGATCAACAGCAGTATACATGCTAGTTCTTAATGACTACTATGAAATAGTCAGCCTTTATAACCATAGTGTTTCAGATGGCTCAGAAATGCAAAGATGGTCTTTTTAATGGCAAACATTTTTGGCTGTCAAAGACCAAAAGGAAAAAAAAAAGAGAGAGAGACTTTTGTGTAGCTGTGTTTCTCCTACCTGGAGTGCATACTGTTTACAGTACTGGGGGTGAGAAGTCATGATCCCACTGACTGACATAGTTTCACACAGCTGGACACAGCTACTGGGATGCAGAGCATGGAAATGGCTGTTACTGAAGGTCTGTCAGGCATATGCTAGGACCATGTGTTCTTGCTTTTTAAAATGGACCTGAAAATCTCTTCACCTGCCAAGGCTTGAGTTCATGGTCCTGTGTTTCTCTTGTGATAGTTGATGAAATCACAAACACCTAAAGCAGAGTGAGGGATGAAGGAGGTGGGAGGAATAGTTCACTCCCTAGGCTGTTTTAGGTGTGAGTGATGCCATCAAAGATTGCAGGAGAAAGAGCCCTGAACTTGGGTCTTGGCAGGTAAGCCAAGGAGGAAACTATTTCCAGCTTTCTTGCTTCAGAATGTGTTTGAATTTCTATAAACCATTTATGATCACAGAAACTTTTCCATGAAATATATATGCACATACTTAAATAATCTATAAATTTTATTTACATTTCTAATAGATTGTGAGAGTGTGTGTCTGTGACAAAAGTCTTCATTTTTGAGACCAGTTCTCTGTGGATGAGGGGAAGAGAGAGAAAGGCATTCCTCCTAGCCTGGAAAACCACTTTTCTTGCTGACAAAGCCGTGTTGAAGCCTCTACCGGAACATATCCTGCAGTATGTCAAAGAAATATGACCACTGAGTTGAGGACAGGATCTTGAGGTTACTGTCTATCTCAATTTTCTTGTAATAAATGCAGTGACCTGTTATAAAATAAAGAAAACAAAAGGGCATAAAGCTATTGATCAAAGGGAAATGTGTGTGTGCATGTGGAGAGGAGTGAGTTGTGCCAAGAATCCAAGGAATTAACATCATTCTTCTCACAAAATACATCTCAGATTAGAACTTGTGTTTTTTGTAGACTACTCTCTCCACAGAGGAGCTCAGGCTGAATTCAAATCATGGTCCTGGAGGTGATAAGATTGGGATATTAACCATTCAGCTACACATCAATGGAGATTAACTCAATTAGAGAGTACGGAGTCCAGACCATGACACTTTAATGGATTTAAGACTTTTCCGAGTTTAGACACCTCTTGCTCTGAGTTTAGGGGTGGTTTTGATTGTCTGTGTGTCAGCACTTGCTTCAAGCACATAGGAAATGTAGGCCCACAGACACTTAGGAATCAGGAGGGACCACAGAGAATCAAACTTGTCATCTGTCCAGCATCAGTTGATTTACTGCTTTTCTTGAAGTCCAAGGGATCTCGAGGGGACTTTTTTCCCTTGCAGCACTGATCTTTCAATGAGGTGCTAGTGCCTGTCCTGAGCAATAACAAGGAATAACAGTGAAATGTGAGTGACTCTTATTAGGAGGGGTAAATGTCATTAGCACTTACTGTTGCCTTCTAGGCAATAAGAGCACAGTGTTGAATGTAGACAGACAACCCCCTTTTACTTTTCAAGGTACATTTTGAATGTAATGAAGATGAACTCTTATATTTTAATTAAGAAATTTACTTTTCTTCCTGTGCTGAAATATCTTCTATGATTTGGTTGTCATTTTGCACCATGTCCTAGAATTTTGAATACTTAACTTGAAGCCAGGAAACATGTATTATTCTACTGGCTCTAATATATTAACTTGCTGCATGAGTCCTTTGTGCTTCAGCTTGATTTCTCTCCTCCCCCATGGCTTTTACGAAATGTTCTAATCATCCCAATTAATACTTGGATGTTGTTAATTAATGTTTATGAAGTGCTTTGAGATCCTCTAATGAAATAGAATATGTAATTGTGATTGTTCTTTAGTCAAATTCTGAAACATCCCCACCACTGGAACAGTAGTTTCAGTAAATATTTTTTTTTTAATAATCTCTTTAGCAAATGGAAGAGGAAGAATTTGTTTCATTTGTTTCATTTTTACCTTTTATAGTAGGGGAAAGTATGTCTGTTTATATCCAGTCTTGCTGGATTCTTCATGATGAATCTTGCCAGAATTGCACCCCGAAGTCTTACATTCCTTCTCCTGGAAAGGGTGTGGAAACCTGTGTTACTGACTGACAGTCATCCTGCAGAGAAGTCACTTGTAGATTTTTAAGACTGCTGGCCCTGTATATATCAGCTTGCTGGGTTTTGTGTGTATCTGTATAGCGTGCCTAGTGATGTGGATATGGTTATAGAGTTAACATCATTACATTTTTATCCACTCAGTCTGTATATTGGATATCTTATAACCTGTGTCCAAGTTGACATATGGTGCTGACAAATAGGAATAAAGGAAATGAGCCTGCTCATCAGGTTGCTTGCAACTTAGCTTATGTTGCACTGGGCTTTCAGTTAAAACAGAATGGCTCTCAGACTATTTGGAAATAGCTAGGGCAATGCCTGGGCAACTTACTCTGTTCAGCTAGCTCAATACATAGGTGAATGAGTGAATGGCTTCAGAAAAGGATAGTCACTATAGAAGGTCAGCATATTGATATGAAGCAGTTCAGTATTACTAGCCTCAAACATTTAAAGGTCATAAATTCATATTCTGAATATTGGGGAATTGGCTTAAAAGATTAGATTTAATATAATTTATTTTTGCTTTCCCTTTTATACTGGAGAAAGTTACATTTGTATTTTCAAGCTGCTTCTTCCTGTTTTGAAACATACCATAAAAAACAATGAAAAATGAAAACTTCTTTAGATAAGAAAGAAAATCAACACAAGAACTCCAGGAAGCAGGTACAGTAAAAAACCCTCCACCTTGTAATATCAAGAGATTTTTTATAAAATTGGAAGAATTGGGTATTCTGCTGTAGTGTTCCTGAGTGCTAAATAAAACATGCTGAGTGTGTAATGTTATAATCCACAAAAATGCTTTTGTCCAACCCATCTCTTTTAGAAAGAATTCCATAAAATAAAATTAAATTTAGTTTTAAAGCATTTAACTAGTACTAATTCAATTGCTTGCCATATGTGAGCTGGTTTCCTCTTGGTAGGAGTATTTTATACAGTAACATGGGATGCAAAACAGAGCTCTACTCTCCCCTTTGTAGGCTCAAAGAGTTGTGAGGTAATGGATATAAGACCCATGACATCCATTTTCTGCCACAGCTGAAGGCAGAGAAATGTTTCTTGGGAGAAAAAGGGTGTTACAGAATGTAAGAAGCTGTTCTGGAACAATTGACCAGCAGAGGTAGTGTGGTCCAATGGCAGCCACTTAAGATGTGCATACCATCTCTGACCTGGTCACTTGCAGCCTTTGTTTGGAGGCTGTGGCTTGAGGAGCCTGTGTTCCTACAACCACATACAGCTAGAAAGTTGATTTTACATGATGAGCTTAAGTTGCATCTTGAAAGAGTAAGTTTCTCATAATGCCTACTTGCATGTATTCTCAGAGCCTGGTACTTGATGTGTTAAGTACTGAACAGCCCTGTAGCGCCGTATATGTTTCAATCTGCTGATTTTATTACTGTGTTATCGTGCAGTATTATTGCATATAGTCTTAATACTGTCCTAAACCAATTATTAAATGGAAGGTTGTTTATTCTGGTAGTTGGAAGAGTGTCTGTTCAACTGGAATGAAGAGTTAGCTCTCTCATTGGGTCAATACAGCCGTTTTTCTTAGGCATGGAAACATTGTGACATAAATAACCTGAGCTTTACACTTTTCCTGAAGTCACAGAAATAATAAAAAATACATTTTTTCCAAAGTTTTTGTTTGTTTGTTTGTTTGTTTTGGGGGGGCGGGGCACGGTGAGGTGGTGCTGATGAGTAGTAACCTGCAGGATCTAATAGATCAATGAAAATATAGTACATTAGCATGGAACTGTTTGTTATATCAATGTTAAGAATTGTTTGGAGGAGGATAAAAATGTCAATTCAATAGAAAATTTTATGGGTTTTGAAGCACTTGTGAGAATTTAAATGTCAAACCAGTTTGAGGTGTTTCAGAAGTGCTTCAAACTGAAAATTTGAAATGAAGGTATACATATACTCCCATGCCTGAATAATAGTTTTATAGCATAGTATGAATTTCCAGTACTAGTCACACCAGACATTAGATGTGTGTCTGTAAGGCTTTCCCCTGTCACCAGTCTGCTTTATGTTGTAGTACTCTACAAGTTGCTCTCTAAGGTACTCACTTTCACTTGAGCAGAGTGTTTACCCTCAGTTCATACAAGATAATTGTACTGGAATTTCAGCTGCTATTGCGCTGTACAAAAGTCCTTCATTTTTTTATCTTTATCTGTTCAAAAGAACAGGACTTATATGACAATGTTTTGTATAACTATTTTCAGCTTAGTTCAAGAGACAGGAAGGAAGGTGCTGCAAATAACATGAAGGCTCTATGTGCTTTGTGTATGTGGCCAGGTGGTGGAGAGAGACACTGGTAGTTCCTACACTGAAGAAAAAGCAACACTCATGCCTTTTGAGGCACCAAAGAAACTATGCTAGAGAGGCAGAGGGGAAGGAGGTTATAAAAATGCAAACCAAAAGAGTTCTCAGCTTATTGGACACTAGAGCCACAGGGAGACAAACTTAATTTGTTAGCTGGAGAACTGTTCAGTCACTTTCAGTAACTGCGTCCTGATTCAACAAGATGCATAAGCACCTACCCAACTTTAAACAATTAAGGCCCTTGACTTCAATAGGGATCTACTCACATGTTTGATATTGAGCATATGCTTCTGTATTTTTCTGAATTGGGGCCTCAATGAGTGTATGTATGTCAGCTTGGTCAGCTGAGCTCACACAACAGTTCCCTTCCTGTAAGCATTGCCCTTTAGTTGAAAAGGAATGAATAGTAGGTTGTGAGAACTCTATGAGAAAGTATGTTTCAACCAAAAATTGTAGGTTTCTAAAGATTCTTTCTTTATTGTTAATTGTTTTCACTGGGGTAGACTCCCTCTTTCTCTGCGCTGATATTTATTACATCTCTCAAACCACGCCACAAGCCATGGATCGTTTCTGGCATGTTTTGCACATGGAGACTCACTAATGAAGCAGATTCTCATCATGAGGTCTCCAAGTCAGCTTTGTCATGTCCGTGAAGCCCAGGGCCTCGCTGAAGGAAGGTCTTAACTTCTTTGGTTCAGGTTGCTGCTCTTTTTCTTTCCTGTCCCAAGCAGAAGTTTTGTGGGGTATGTGGAAGAAATAATCAGTAAGCACAAGGTCCTTGCCCACCCACCCATCCCCTCTGCAGTGTCTGTGGGTCAGGCATGGGTAGCTGCTGCATCCACGATTTCCTTTCCCTTCTAGCTGGGTGTCTGCAGACCACCCTAGAGCACAGCTCTTTGACTCCATTGGAACAGGGAGCCAAGACTTTGCCCAGCGTGCTGAGCTGATTACATAATATGTACAAATTAAGAGATGAGTTTCTGTTCCCTTTGAAACATGTGGACATAATTTACCAAATACCCTCTGTGAGAAAGAGGAGGAGGTTTGCAAAAGTGGTTGAAGTCTTGTTAATACATGACCGACTGAGGTAATGTGAAGAACACATTACAGCTAGGGATCAAATACAGGGAAGGGAAGAGTCCTTAAATGTTACATTTCCAACAAACTTTGGCATGTTTAGAAACCAGTTTTTTGCTGTTGGCAGCTTGTCCTTTGTGTCACTCAAGAATTTATAATGAATCCATAAAAAACAAATAGTGCTGCATTTTGTTTGGAGGAAAACAGGAGACTTCTGCTTTACTGGATGGACTTACTTGGTGTGTGGAGCTGTAAAGAATACAATGTTGGACGTGTGTAGTGTATAGTCCTTGGAGTATTAATTCTGACCCAGTTACATGGTAAATAATGTTGGATGATATAAAATCAATGCACTCATGGTTTGCACCTTATGTTTTATAATAATTTTTGTAGCTTTGCTTGTTTGGTTGGTTTTGCTGAAAGGTAGCTGACAAACCTTTGAAGTTATTCTTTTTACATATACAATTTTTTTAAAAGTAAGTTACATTTTTACTTTTTGAGCATGGTAGCAGCAGGCACTTCATGCAAACTTGACTATCAAAATCTGTGCTTCCAAATTCATAGACCTATTCCTGAAGAAACAGTAAAGAAATTGACATTTCAGTTTCCATCTATGAATACAAGAAAGAAAATTGTCATTTAGAGGCAGACTTTGATATTTATTTTAGTAGTGCCTTACTTTACAAGCAGTGGAACCACTTGTGCAGTAAGGCACTGTTTAGTTGAAATGGAGATATCAAAACTAAGATTACCGTGTTCACTCTAAATTCCATACTTTTTGACAGTTAAGCATAGTGAATTAAGTTTTCAAATTTCACTCTTTGTGAAATTTTACTTATGTTTCCTCTGCCTTTAGCCCAGCTCCTCTAGCATGTGTCTATTTAAGCAAAAATAAATTTAAAACTAGGAGGGAAGGGAAACAAGGATTTAATTTAATCAATAATATGTGGGGATATCAGTGCAGATACAGAATTTCCGGAAGGCTACTAATGCCAAATCCCACCTATATTCAGTTCCTAAATCTCTCATTGTACCTTTAAAAATTATTTTGTGACTGCTTGATTGCTTTATACCAAAAAGTTAAGTTGTGTGAAAAGCAGTTTCCACAATGCATAGTATTTAATAAAAATACTTCAATGGCCAATTGTTAGGATAAAATGTAACAGTCTCACTCAGCTTTGGCTACATATTTAAATATTGTGTCACAGTGTGAGAAGTTCAGACACTGAGGAATCATACCAGTTGTCCATGATAACCAGAATGAAACAGATGGGGAAAAATAATCAAATCTTATGAAGAGCAGAAAGCAAGTTATGTGTAAGCTTGGCTAATATCACATCCACCCCCAAGACACACATACATGCACAAGTGCGTGCGTGCGCACATACCACACACACAGGGCTATTTGCCTTTTAGTGATGTTCACTTTGGAATGCCTGAACTGAGAAATTTGGACCAAATCCTGCAAACAGTTACGGTGCTGTGTCAGTTTATGTCCTTACATTTTAAAGCCTCAGAAGCTTTTTGAAGTGTGAACCCTTTCTGGCTCATGTATCTCCTCCAGAGCATGTGAGAGCACAATACCCCTATGGCAAAGAAATGAGAAGTGGCAGTAACCATAGATATAAACAGTTTCTTCCCTCCACCTTGGAGGAACCCAGCTGTTGCTGACTAGCCTGCTTTTTTTTCCTACCATTTTGCAATCTGTTTGAGACTGCATTTCAAGAAAAACTGAATTTGGAGCTTAAGCATTTAGTTTGTTACCTTTTCTCACCATCCTTTTTTTTTTTTTTTTAAGATTAACCATTTGACACAATTTGTTGGAGGTCAAAAATGTCTCTTTCTGGTCAGACATCTAGTGCAGGGATTCCCAGTCTGTGCTTTATGGAAGCCTAGAAGTCAGTGGAGCACCTGCTTATTGTCTTGGCACCTGGCTGATCTTGCTGCTATTTAACTGCTCTACTGCATTAAAAGACCACAAAAAAAGCCATCAAATTGTTTCTTAGTTTTTCTCTCCTATGTAAGCAGTTACTGCAGAGATGTATCTTTGCAATGGGATAGGAAAGGGCTCAGAAGCAGTCTCTTTCAGGATGATGTTCACATTATGAAAACATTTCCAAAATCCTGATGTGGGTTGGGTGTTTTTTTTTTCTGCTTCTCAGTGCAGGATTGTACAAGAGAAATACATTTGAAAGATTTTTGTCCAGGCCACTTTTAATATACTCAGTAGTACAATGCTTCATTCCTTGCGGAAAAACTGGGTAACTATATTATTGTAGGTATTGTAATAACATTATATTATAAGCTTAACAATGTGTCTTTCAAATGTGGGAGGGGGCTGGAGATAGAAGAAATTATCTCCACAACAGAAATATATTATTTTTCATATCAAAAGAAAACTTCTTCGAAAACATTTCCTTTGCTTATTATATTTTTTCCCCCCATTTATTCTTGTCTGCACAGGACACGTTCAGCATCTGTTCTCTTGCAAAAGCCCTCAGGAAAAATTAAAAAGCTGTTCTTGCAAATTCATCATTATTATTAAGAACCATAATTCACCTCATGGTTATCTCAGCCCTTCTCTAGCTCTTATCTGCACTCTGTGATGACACTGCCTTCTTGAGCAAGGCATCATTCCAGCCTCGTCTCATCTCTCCCACCTTAATTTGTACCGATGCGTTGCAGTTTGGTGACAGGCAGTTGTTCGTGCTTGAATAACCCAAGATTTGAATTCTACAGTTTGTGGCATCCATGTAATGCTTAGCAGTGGGTACAGCTGTTAACTATTCGCTTATAAATAATCTTTTTCCCCTCTCAACCTGTCTCCCAGGTAGTGTACCTGTCACCATTAATAACTCATCGGTAGCTCCCCAGTGATTTGGCCCATCACTTGTCATTCACAGTGGAGCGCTGCTCTGGCCTGCTATTGAAGCTCACACAAGCTTCTTCAGCTATTCACTCATCCCAGCAGCTGCACTGTTTCATGTTCCTGACTTACGGGAAATTGCGCTGATGGGTTCCACCGTTAGGTGCCTCAATTGTCCCTTCTCATCGTTGACTGTGCAACAAGCCTTGCCTTTCGGAAGTATAATGTTGTCTGCTCCAGCCAGTGAGATACATTACAAATTGTTTTAAGTCAGCTCTCACCCAGCCACGTTGATTTCACTGGAAGTGTAACCCTGGAGTTTGTTTGGACCAGTATATGTAGCAATTATTGCACACATCTATTTAATACTAAAAAGTTTGCCTTACTGTTTATTTTTACTGTGGTAGCAGCCTCACTGACGTACATGCTCCAGAAATCAGAACAAAAAGACAACTGAGACTCTGTATTGATTACCTATTTGGGCATGGCAAGGGAAGGGAAGGGAAGATAGAAATGGCTTTGTTTGCTACCTTGCTATAAAAGATTAATTTTTTACTCCATTACTCTGCATAACAGAATAGTTGTACCTTCTCTTTGAAAGTGATATGCTTCCTTTCCTAAGGAGCCCTAGCTGGGGTATTTATTGTTACCTGATCCTCTTGCTTAGTAGAAACTTACTGTAAGCATGGTGCAGTCTGTGGACAGGAAATCATTCAGGGTCAAGGCAATAAAGAGAGAGGTCTCGTGAACAGAGATAGTGCTTTGGAGAGGTGCTCTGAAGTGAAGTGATACATAGGTAGCTGTTAGATTCGTTTTGTAGCTGTTGGATTAAGACAGTTTCTGCTTTACCTGTTTCCTGAGTAGAAACTGGAGCAAATAACTTGCACCAGTTCACAACTGTGTTTACATTGGTAGAAGATCGTAGTCTTCGGTTTGAACACTGAGCTTAAATTAATTGCTAATGTAAAGGTTTTCTGGGTATACTTGTAACAAATCAGTGAAAATCAGAATTTTTCTGCAGGAATGACACTACAGGTATGGCACTGCAGGAATGGCACTGCTGGAATGCCCCGAGGAAGGCACTACTGGGAAAAGTGCCTGTGCTGCGTTTGTTTGGATGATAAGTAGGTGGCAACTCAAGAGGCAGACATCCCATGCAAAAAGACCTGAAGGTGAAATAGTTCCTCCAAACTCTTTGTAAAACTCTAAACCACTGATTGTATGGAGGCACATAGTTAATGGATGAGCACTACTCATTCCTTACAGGAATGTTATACCAGATGTACTTAAGGCTTTTCATCTGGGCTACAAGTTGAGTAGTAATCTCCAGTGAGGAACACTAAGCTAGCAGCAGTACCTTGCCCAAAGTAACAACACTTCAGTGAGGTGAGCCAGCAGTGGAATATTTGTCCTCTAATTCTGGGATCTTGTAATCCTTGTTACCCAACTAACCAGCTAGATTGCTGACCTTATTGGGTTAGGTGCAAACCTCATGAAGTTACTGGAAGCAATTCCACTGCATGCAGGGAATCAGCATATGAGGTAGGTGTCACTTCAGACTTTATTTGAAGATGCAGTGCAGACAGTGTGTTGAGGTGATGCTTGCCCTGTATGGAAGGGGAATTTCACCTTGTGAAGGAACTGGCATAGATCTTCCTTTTGGGCATCGGTATACTGGACTGTTCCACCCTCATGGGGTTGCTGGTTGGAAGCTCTTCTTTTTGTTGAAATAAAAGCTTCTTCCTCACAATTAATTATTAAGTGTTCCAGGGCTCTATTATATATTTATATGTTCTTGAGAGCTCTTCTCTTACATGCACTCTCTCTCTCTCTCGTTGGTGTTATAATGTTGTTCTGATAGCTGTTCACTTGCTTCATTTCTCTCTGTCAGTTTGTGGTCCTGTCACCCAAACAAAAGGACTGTTGTATTGTAGAGGGGATCATAAGAGACCAACAAGGGCTGGAGGCATTGTACATTAAAGGAAGACTACTCTATTTTTAATTCTAATAAAAGCAAATTCTATATTGATTTCGAATATTTAGATTCCACTTCAAAGTTTAGAAAGATTTTACCTTATCGTAGTCTAGCTATCCTGTCTGTTTTGCAGATCTCTTTAGGTACAGAATGCTTTCCTAAGTTTTTGGCTCCAGTTGTTTTCAGTAGGGAGAAAATTGTCTGTCCCTGAGTTTATTACCAATGTATTTTCTGCTTTGCTTTTCTCTCTGTCACACCTTTATTTTTTCTTGCACCTCTGTTGGTGTGAGTAGTCATTCCTCAAAGAAATTTTTGAATGTACACTAACACACGCACTCACATTCTTCTCTACCTCTTCAGCAGTTGCTCTCAAAAAGCACTTAGGCATCACTTCTCAGACAGTAATGCATGTTGCTGGTTTGCTTTATTGTGCTCTCTTTGGTTTAAAGAACTCGCTTTCCGCTGGACACAGTGGGGTTAAAAAAAAAGTTAGTGGTTTGGCACTTTCCAGCTGCTTCTCAGGAGAATATAAAGTGCCTGTGGATCAGGTCCAAACCAGTGGATGTTTAAGAGAAGGAGAAAAAAAAGCTAGCTGAAGAGCAACATTCTTGTGTGACTTCGTTACCTTCTGTCGTGTTAAAAAAAATTGTTTTGCTTTACAGTTTTAAACACTCAAAAAAAGTTAGAAGCACCAAATGACCTCCAGGCCTGTTGGCTCTCCAGACTCAGTTTATCAAGTCTCCTCCGCCTTTTTCCCTGTAAAAATCCAGAGTGAAGTGTGAAAAGCATCAGAAAGTCTCATTTGTGCCAGTGCAGCCTTTTAGTCGCTTGCCAGCACCTTCATCTCTTCATATGTTTCTAGCTAAGGTCTAACATGGAACAAAAACCCGACAGCAATAGAGACCAGATGCCGGTATTTCTTCTCTGTCACTTGGCTGCTGAGCAGATGGAATTTATATCAATCGGGCATGCTAGGAGGAAGAGGCCGTGGCAGCCAACATGTGGAACTGGGGCTGAGTGACATTTTTGCTAATGTTTTGTCCTTGTAGAACATTATGCTTCCTCTTTGCTTATGAGCTGTGGTTTTCCTGACTCAGACGAGGTTCCAAGCCCAGCTGGAATGGTTATCTCCCCACCGCCCCCCTTTTAAGGGAGTGCTGGGAGCTATGGAGTAGTGGGGCCCTGCACAATGGAGCTCTTTATAAAAATACCTGACATCTGCATGCAATGCACCCAAATCATCTTAGCTGAGCAGAGAAATTCACTGGGCATTACCAGTCACTTTTTGTCTGGTTTTGTATGCTTGTTTGATTTATATAATGAGTGAATGCCTCTGGCAAAGGAGTACTTTGAGCACATTATTGGACAGGAGCAATTTTCCAAGAGGTATTGTCATACGTGGTCTCAGAGTAAGAGTATTAAAGGGAAAAAAAAAAAAAAAAAAAAAAAGGCAAAATGGGCTTTTGCTTTCTGTTTTCAATCACCTCTTGGGAAAAAAAAAAAAAACAAAAAAACCAAAAAAACAAAACCAAAAAGCAAAAACCTTGAGAAAACTTCATAAAGCATAAACTACTCCAGTACCCACTCAGTGAGGCCATTCTGCAAGCAGAGATCATGTACTGCAGAAGCCATAGAATGAACACAGGCAGGGAAGTTTTGGAAAGTGATATCAAGACTACCTATGCACAAAAAGTAAGTTCCCAATGAGGCTGCCAAAATCAGCAAAGAAACAAAGCAGTTGGAGGCAGTTCATTTCAAAAGCAGGAGGAAAAAAGAAAAAGAACTTGTGGAGGGAGTGCCACAGTTGTGTGGTTTCTGTTGTAGCTCTGAAACTGTTCCTCCTCCACATGAACAGCAGTGTGATTAGTAAACAGAGAGCTTCTTTTGAGTAAGGAGCTGCACAAATCAGACTTCAGTATCAGGAATTTATGGTTGTGCCCAAGTTAAAGGATTTATAATCACTTGTGCAATTAATTTAAATCAAGCTTAGACTTACATTGTATAAAAGTAAAATAAATAAAAGGACTTGAGCACTTTAATTTGACAGAATTTGTTGCGCTCTCTAAAGGGGGAATGGTGCAGGAAACATGAGTTTTGAGATCCCTGAAGACTTCTGTTTGACCTGCATGTCTCATCCTAAACTCTCCAGCCAGCCAGCCTCCCTTCATCTGAGAATGCCTTTGTAGCTTGTCAATTTCCGTCCTCATTCATCTGGAGGGGTCACTAGAGAGTTGGTGTGAGGTGTTACCTCCTCTGTCATGTTGTGAGTGAGCTATCTGAAGGCAGCTTTGAGCTGGTTTAGGTATGGAGGGCTGAATGCATCCTCGTATTGCAGCCTCGTAAGTGCTATAAAGCATTCACTTCCTGATTGAACTAGCTCATCCTGGAGTTTAGTACAGGTCCGATGTTTTGCATACTGGCCCTGCCAGTTATGTGGAATCCAAGACATTTAGCAAATCAGGTCAGGTAATAAGTCACCATGATGTACGTTTTTGGTGAATATGAATTACAGTGGCTTCCTTTTATAGAGCAATGTGCCATATTTAATAACACAGCAGTAAAGCAACGTGTAAGTGTTAGGTGCTAGTAAGATGAACTGAACTTCAGTGCAGCCCAATGCAACAGGTGGAAGCCATGTGCATTTTAGGTGCAGTCATATGGTATCTTGCATGTCATCGGCTCAGTTTTATTTCATGCCAGTGTGAGCATGAATAGCACCTTCCAGAACCAAGCCTTTTTTTCTTTTTCTTCTTTTACCTGGCAGTGCTCTTTACTTGGTTGAACTGAGACCATAATGGACTAATTTTTTAGTCTTTCTTGAGGTACATCCATTTGTGACCAGGAAAGTGTTTGGCTTTTTTTTGTTGTTGTTCTTTTCTCTAGTCATTATGAGAGAACATGTAAGCAATTATCCACTTCTAAATCTGATCTGTAAAATGAAGCTGGAGCAAATCTGTTATAGAATTTATTTATGCTTCTCGTTGTGGGGATGCTTCTGATAAGTAACATTAACACAATGTTTTTGTCATATTAAAATATGGGAGGCAAAAAAAATTCCTTGGGGTAAAACCATATTCATGATTAGACTGATTTCTCATTGGTTTCATCCTGTGATGTTTCAGAGTAGTGTAAGAATAGGGAAAAAGGAGGAATTATCATAGGTCATAGACTTTGCCAGTAAGTTTAGAATTATTCATAAAGAAACTGCAATAGGGAAGCAGGCTGGACGGATGGCTCCGATTTTCCCTTGAACAATGGGATGCGTATCTTGACTCCCCACCTCCTGAACTCTTGCATACACAGAGGTAAACAAATGAGCTTTGTATATGCCATTGAAGTAAAATCCATAATTCTCCATGAGGCTTGAGGAAATACTTTTTTTTTTTTTTTTTAATTTTTAAATAATTTTTTTACTCAGAGTAAAATCAATTAACCTGTGTTTGTGACAGTACATTGGTAACAGTTTCCTGGTACTGATTTTAATTCTTGCTCGTTGAAAGTAAGAGATTCATACATACAGAAACAAAGAGGATTGTGTCACTTCCTCACATCCTTTTAAGTGTCACTAGGGCTGCAGATATTGGCTATTACTTAATTGTATTTTGCTTACATACAGTATAAGAGAAAAATTGCCATATAGGGGTATGTAAATCGCTGATGTTTCACAACCCAGCTGAGATAGCGTCTCTCTCCTTCACATACACACATACACGCGTGCGTGCGCATGCACGCCACTGTAGAACTGTACATAAACTTAATAAACCTGAATCTTATCTGAATCTGCAACATTTGGGGGAATTGCAGGGAAGGCTGTCAGCACAAACAGCCTGTGAAATCTCACATAGGTTTGGAATACAGCTCCCAGATTTTCCAGCCATGACATGGTAGTTCAATTTACACTCACTTTTGAGCTCTGTTTTGTATACGGTGTGTCACTTCTCTGCTTTAGTTGTGTCAGGATGGCTCTGATCAGTTTGAGCCACAGTAACGAATTGTGCATTTTAATACCAAAGGTAATGAAACTGCGCAGTTGTCTTTAGTTTTCTTGTTAGGGAATGGCTGCTAGTATTGTTTCTGATTCTAAGGGATACAACCCGGTCTTTTTATCTGGGGAAGAAGATAAACCTGTGGGTAACGTGAAATCATGAAAAAGGACATTTTAGAAGAACATCCAGAAAGGCAAAAAAGATGCTTGAATACGCCAAATTTACTATCTGCAGTTGCTTCTGTGCCAGCTGTTCATTTTACATGTAAAAAAGTGAGGTATTTAAACGTGCAAATATGGGCAAATTCTGAAGCTACATTTTTAGAGACAGTTTTCAAAGTTAGTTCTGAATATTTGTTTCTGTCTCTAGCAAATAAGCCTCTGACTGGTGTGTCTACTATGCAATTTTCTTCATATTGCCTTGAAAAGAACTTCATTATTAATTGTAATCCTCCCTTGCTGTGAATAATGAAAACTAAATTAGACTATACATTGTGGTGAGATTGTTCAAATCAGGCTCTTTATCTGTGTTAGCATATGATGGCATAGCATGGGAAAGCAGTAGAATGGATGTGTCAGACAGAGAACCCAGGTAACAGTCTTCTCAGATTTTTAGCAAATGGTGTATGTAGCACTCCATGTCTAGTAAGAAACAAATGCAAGAAAAAGAGTGTTGTTTTTCTATGAAGAAATCCAAGCAGTATGAAAATAAATAGGACGTTTTGATATTTGATGACCATATATGCAACATCAAGGCAGGTGCAAAAAAACCCCCACAATAAATAATATGCTTTTTGCACTGGATTCACAATTCTCTTTGTAACCTCACTGGGTTAAAAAAAATAAAAAATCATGCTCATAGAGTTGAATATTTAACAGAATTTTGTGGCAGAGGACTGGAAAATACAGAAGAGCTCTTGTGTTTACCAGGCCACCCCGAAAGGCAAGAGGGCATAAGGCACTTATAAACAGTGGCAGAGCACAAGCAATGTTGTCTTTGAAAAGTTTTCATTTTTCCCTTGAATCAGCTACAGTCTCTTGCTTGAGGTCACCACAGTTTGCAATCTTTGGCAGAAGGCTTCTTCCATTTTTGGTAGTGGCAGTCTGAATTTTTTGGAAGTGTTTTCTTCTCAAACTGCCATTATCTTCCAAACCTGTTTCATGTTATCATTGTCAGATGCTTCTTCCCTGAGTTTCTCAGAACAAAATGTTGTGTTTTCCTGGGATTGGGCTGTGGTTTTTTTTAAGCTTGGAATTGAGAGTCATATGGTTATGATTTGAGAATGTCAAGCCTGATTTTTTTTTAAAGCAGTACCTTTTTCTCTGGGCAGTGAACTCACTGCAGAAACATCAAAGGGAATGTGTGCTGCTGGATCAAGGTGATTTTTTTTCTCGACCACATCATTGCCAGCTGTGGTGTTTATGATTAGAGGCAGGCGTTCCAGACACCTCTGAGTCCTTGCTAAGCGTCAGATCTTTAACGGGATCCATCCCAGCTGAGTGACACTAAACAGACAGCCGGGGGGAGTTGGTGGGGTAGAGCAACAGAGGAGGGCGTCTTTGGTACTCAGTGCACTCACCATCCAAGCTTATAACAAACTCTGCTAATGCTAGGCTTTAGGCTGCCTAGAGGCCCTGCATTATGCCTTTCAGGACTGCTTTCATTAGCAGAGGGGATGACTAGAGCCCAGCAAATGCTGTCATTGATCCTCTCACACTGAGTGCAAGGATGTGCAGCATTCAGGTCACAGCCTACTCAGCTTTGAAGCAGCTCCATTTCACACTCCTGACAGCCACATACTGCCGGCTTGCTGGAGCTGACACAATTCCCTCTCCGATCTGATTCTCTGCTCTGTGCAGCTAACTACATTGAATTCCCCACGGATGCTCCTTCCACTAGAAATATTAACACTTGTTTACTGGTCCTGTTGACATAAGAATTCTGCAAATAGCTAGCGCTTCTGATAGCAGCACTCCATTTCATGCGTTCTTGTTTTTTGCTGCCTTTCTTGGTGCCCACTTTTGGAAGATATTTTAACTGTGTCAATGCTAAATTGTTTTCCTGAGCAGAAAACAGGCTGCACCATCTTCGTCAGAATAAAAGTTAGAAACTCAGAGTAGATCCAGAGTACCTACAGAGTTACAGATTTTTTGCTTTTAATTGGGACTTTGTAACGGGGAGGAAGTTTCAAATCCAGTAGTTAGCACAGAAGTCAGCTGGCTTGTATTTGAGGTAATGGTGTGGAAGCAGCTATTGTATATGGTACCTTAGAGGCCATCCAGAATAAAGGTCACGTAATAAAGGTGTCAGTTAGAGCAAAACCCAAAAGAAGAATGTAAATTAGTCAAACGTCACTGTTAAAGAAAATCAAGACAGTACATTGTGCTGAAATTGCTGGATCTTTTCCAGTGCCATTGTAGCAGACCTTAGGAATTCCACTTAAAAAGGGCTTTAAAAAATTCTGGTGAGTGAAGATCTGGTTTCCAACCATATGCTGATTTTACATTTCATTGTCTTCTGAACATTCCTGAGCTTGTGCTGAAGCAATAGAGATCCAAATCAGTACAGAGGAACTGAATTATTTTGTGGCATATAGTAGTAAATATTACTCAAGTCAGGCATCTCAGTGTAAGGATTTCTTGGTTTTGTTTTGAGTCAGAATAAACAATAGTAGTTGTTCCAGTATGAGAGAGAAGAGTTCCTGAAATCAATCAAGTTCCATTAATGTAAAGTCAGTGCAAGATGAGAATCAAGCTGATTTGGACACATGGTGAGGAAGATGGTCTCTAAGCGTATCTTTCTGTTTCAGTCTCTCCTAATGGTGGTGGGCGAGCATCAAAAAAGTTGGATGCTTCAGTTCAGAAAAAAGTTGAGTGCAGTGTCTGGAATTGAAGACTCTCAACTTCTTTTCAGAAATGAACACTGAAAACTTGACTTGGGAAAACAAAGGTTTGATTAATAGTATTCCTCCTGATTATAAAATTGAGGTTGTTTTCAGGATTCAAAATCTTGAAGCTCCATTTAAAAAATACCTTCAGGTGACTTCCACAATCTAGCCAAGTCTGGACCTAATGAGTCAACCAATTCTCTGCAAGATCTTCAGCCCAGCATGCAAAATTGAAAATTTTGAGATTCATTCAGCACTACTAAGGGGCATGACACCATCTCACAGCTAATTTCCCAGCACCACTTCTCAGGACACTTGTCTGCTTTTTTCTTTTCTTGGTCTCTCTGATATCTCTTGCCTTGTCACTAACTCAGCTCTTTTCAGCCTCTGGTCAAGATTTTCTTTATTTTTTCCCTTGTTGCCTGTAATCATCAACCTGCATAATCAATTTTTCCTGTTTTACCACCATCTTATTTTTTTATAAAACTACCCTGGGAAGAAGGACATTGGAGAAAAGAGATTTTGTTCTTGTTGATGTGCCTTCCTTCCTGAAACAGAAGAGAATAAGTGAACAGGGTGCAGCTCTTTTACTTGATATCATATCTCTTACCTTCTCTAATTCACTTCTCCAGCAATCTAGAAACAGCAATCTGAGGGTACTGGCAGCTGTTTTCACTGATGGGGAGCATTGATTAGTGTGCTTGGAGCTACATTTGGTAAGGAGCTGAGCTGTTGAGTGATCCACGTATCAAACCTGAAGAAGTGAAATAGTTTTATTGATTAACTAATTTTTCAGTTCAACTCTAGAGTATCAACCACCTGTGCCTGTGTTATTATTCAAGTAAAAGGGGGAAAGGAGGGCAAAGGAGGGAAATGGAAAGGGTAACAGCTTTGAAATTGTTGCTATTATGTCAGTTGGTTTTACACTTGGCATTATTTTATGATATGTTTTGCACCTCCCGGATGCACTGGTAGCCTGAAGTCCTTTCTCAGAAGAGTCTGCAAAGATTTTTTTTTCACAGTTTATGATATATATGGAGAACTACATAAGTGCAAGACTAAATTTAGGAGTTGTTCAATAGAAGAAGTTTTCATTAGGACACACCAGTTCATCAAAGCTGAGGGAAAATATTAGGTAAAATATTCCAGTTTTCATTAGACTTGGGGCCAAGGCATCTTTGTCAAACCTTGAAAAGGAGCTAAATATCCCCAAAAATGCCTGGTAGCCAAAAGTCCTTTTCCTCTTCAGAGTTAAAGATCTTGTTCTGCCTAAGTAGAACCACAGACCTGAAGCTGCATTACTCTTACCACTATGCTTTTGGACATTCTGAGGTGGTTCTTCCGTAGTTTCATCTGAAGTTCTTGCTTTTGGAAAGGAGGAAGAGGGGTCAAAGGGGAAAAGGGGTATTGGATGACAGCTTTGGCTAAGAAAGGGAAAAGGAGGTATAAGCTCTTAAGGGTTTTTTGGTAAATGAAATAGTCAACTCATTAGATAACCTAGCACTAGTTTAGTGAGCATCACCAGATAACTTAAAAAAGATAAAACGTAGAATACAAAGAGACTAGGTGGAGGTTTCAACTAATTATTACTCTGCAGTGATGACTAAAAATTCAGGACTTCGTATTTTATTTCATTTCTAATAAGAGTATTCCACCTAACATATAACATTTAGCCCCACTTATCCTTGTGGCTAGACTTGATAGAGTAGGAACATCTATGAGAATATGACTGGCTGAAGAAAGCAGGAGTTTGAAAGAATCATTAAGGTTTCTTCTCTACCTGAAAATAATTTAAGATAAATGTATTTCATAATAATTTAATTTAAGGTGACCATATTCAACAAACTAGATGAGGAGTTTTTCTTAGGAGGAAAAAGCAGATGGAAAGGAAATAATATAAAATCATGAAGATAAGGGAATTTTGGTGGCAGGGGAAAGGGATGTACTTTTGTTGACACAACCATGGTTTTTAAAGGGTTGATGAGGAACTTCCATGTTTAGAAATCTGATGAAATCTTTAGCTTTTGAGTGTTCTAATTATCTTCCTCTCAAAAGTAATGGAATGTAGAAGAAGACAAAGGGAATAGGCAAAAAATTTGGAAAACTACACATGTTGACTTCTGAAAAAGAACATGTTTAATACTGGCTTAAGTATCACAAACATGCCATACAAGTATCCCCTTGTGTTAACATTTCATACACTAAGTGAGTTCTTTTGATTCAGTAGTATACAGGCTGATTCGAGGTGCCATAAATAACACCAGAGAAGGAACCACAGGCAATACTTTGAAGTTTCTTGGCAACATAATATGTTTGGGCTGCTAATGGCTATTTCTTGAAATTTTTTGTTCTACATATTTTGGCTAAAACCTGCAACCCATCCTTGAAAGTTATATAAAATATATACACATACAGCCTGTGTAGTATGTAAGTATCACACAAAGCACAATTAAAATATATTCAAATTGCAGGGTAAAGCACTCAGTAGCAAGGAAATCCTGCACCTGAGATTGCATGTTAACTTCAATTCCCTGCCCTTGGGCATATACATACATGATATGTTTCTTGATCCCATGAGCACATGCTGGTGGGTTGGGGGATTTGTCTGTGTTTTGGTTTTGGTTTTTTGTTTTCTTGGCAATAGTGGCAAGTATTTATTTTTTCATTCTAATGGATGGTTCTGAGAATTCTTTTGCTTCATGTATAAACCCTACTCTGGCAATAGAAGTACTGGTTTACTTTTGGTCTTATCTGTGGTGCTTACTGAAATAGATAGCAGAGAGGTTCCTAAACACTGATATTTTTTTCCCTACCTCCTTATGAAGTAAGTAGGTGTTTTTATTTCCACTTCCTAAGATGCTGAAAAGAATCTTACAGGATATCTTACAAAAGAGAAATATTTTGGCCACGTCTTTTGATGTTGCTTTTGCCAGATCTTCAGGAAACAGAACATGGTGTAAGGTTTGGTCAGTTTGGAGCTTGTTTGATGTCAGTTGTGAGCATTTTGCAGTCCTTCCCATCCCATTCCGAAGAGTGCAGTTCAGCTTGCCTGACTCTGGAGATGTACATGATAGTCCTTCCACGTGGGCTGATCATGTAGACTTCTTCTCCTGTCAAGGGAAAGAAACGCATCCTTCCGTGATGAGATTTCTCTTATGCTGCAGCAGATGTATAAAATGATCATTTGAGTCATGATCTAGAAATGCCACATTTTCTGTACTGACTTGAGCAGGAGTCTAGCCCACCAGGTTCTTCATGTTCTAAGTATCAGGAGAGGAATGCCAATCTAAATACTTTACCTTGATCACAGAAAGTCCTCAATCATAAGGAACTATTTACCTGAATCACACAGAAAGGAGGAGCCACAGCAGGAACAACCTGAAGTTCCCCCAAGAGCCTTAGAAGGGGGGAAATGCCACAACTGAGCGCTTGCTTGTGCAGGATTAACATCCCCTTAATAGAGATACTACCATTTTTAAAGGAAGCCACAAGAAATTCTTATCTTCACAATCCATTCATATAGCAGGAATCTTCAGAGCCACAATGCAGTTTTGTTCCATTTGAGCTTTGTCGCTTTCCTGTCAGGCATCTTCTCCTCTATCTTGTTCATTGTACAAACCACACTGAATCTCCAACTGAATTTGCCATCCCCGCCACTAGTTCCCTTTTCCAGTCTTATTTCCTCCCTGACAAAAATATCTGACTCCTGGTCTCTATATTTGCCACTAATCTCTTTTCTCTCAGGCAGCCATCAGTTCCTCCTCCTGGCTATTAGAAAGAGCATTTGCAGAGAACTGCCTTCAATCCCAGACACATTAGGCTGGTGCACCTTCAATTCAGATTGAAACTTTAGGGAATGCTGCTCTGGAGCTCTGACATGTTGCTGCAAAGTGTATGCAAACAGGCTTGATGATACTTGAGCTGGTTTCCAGAGGTGCTACAAGGAGCATCCTGGCAAAGTTCATGTAAGATCTTCAGACAATGGTCAGAAATAAGTTAACTGTTGATACTGAACCTTTTACTACTGCTTTGACTACTGTTATTACTAGTCAGCCTGAAACTGACAATTGGCATGGGCAAAAAGCTCAGTGCAAACAGGCTCAAGGCAGGCAAAATGAAGCAGATGTTATAACAGGAAGTTTTAAAGATCTTTAATGTGATCACTTCCAAAGTCATAGCTATTACTCTTTGTATCAGCTGAGAGTCAGAGCTAGTATTTTTTATTTCACAATATCATGGGAAGTCTGAGAACAGTTTGGTGTGGGAGTTGTTGGAGAGTTTAGGAGAATGATAAGAAAGCAATGTGGTAGAGGTATTAAAACAAAACAAATTGGGTGTTCCTTGCTGTGTATAAATAATAGGATTTGTAGTGTCTACACCTTGGTTTTCTCCAAGACAGCCTAGCATGTGTGGCTGGTACTTGCTGAGTTGATCACCAGAGGTCTCACTGACCTTGGCAGCCTTAAATGACTCAGACTTTCACATGGATGAACTGTTCCTGAACAATTTCTTCCGAAGTACTGGGCACAAACAGTCCTTTTATTTACTTTACATCAGGTGGCTACTGCTGTTTTTTCAATTTTCTCTCTTTAGACTTTTTTTAAACTCTTTTTTCTTTTTTTTTGTTGTTGTTTTTGCTGAACTATTTTATTACAATCACTACAAGAAATTGTCAGGTTATTGTACCTTTCAGGTCTCCATTAATTTTTTACTTAAAGAAATGCAGAAGGAAGTTTCATTCTCAGTGCAGAAATAAACAGCAATATTTCTGTTCAAGTGGAAGTATGTGCTATTATAATGTACTTCAATGTCTTTATTTTGGTATCTGAGAGCAAAATAAGATGTTATTAAAATCATTATATAAAATATTAGAAAATTTATCAGATGCTGAAATATTTTTGTTCATTTGTGCTGTCACTAAAATTAAACTGGTAGACTTGAAATTGAAAGTGGTCCTCAGCTCTCTAACAGCATCTTGGGTTTTGGAGTGTTTAATAGTAATTGAACATAGTGGTTTTGAGGTACCAGAGTTTGGAAGCCAAGAAAATTTTCCCTATTAAAAATGTTTTGCATTTTTTTTTTGAGTGGCATATTAGCTTGGTCAAGAAATTCTGCATTATAATTTTTTCCTAGATCAGAAATTAGTGTCTTAGAGGCTTTGGGGGTAGGTTCTGTGCTTAATAGTTGGAATTATAAATCCACAGAAGATAATATTTTAGTGATACTTTAGCTTGTCTTGCAGTGTTTTAAGTTTGCCATCATACATCTTAATCATCCTGTGCTAGTGAAAGAACTGTCTTATGGTGATGTGAAATTAAATAATTTATTAAAACCTTAGCATAAGACCTATGTTCATGGATTGAAAGGAATTCACAGGCTTTGCCTACATTGCCTTACTAAAGGCCATATTGGATTATGAAAAACTGAGAAATCATCATGCCTGACTTTGCCTTGCTGACTGCTGATCTTACATGCAGTACCTAATCAAAGTTACATATGTTGAAGAGGACAGATCATTTTAGAAAGAATGTGTTTGGTTCTGATTCTTTCAACAAGAAATCTCCCCTCCCCAAAAAAGGAGTTTTGTAGGTAGGGTTAATATTTTACATTTCAATGAAGAACTTCGTATGCAGATACTCCGCCGGCTGACAGAAATAGTCTTTAAAAGGGAGGTGGCATTTTCAGGTGGTTAAGTTTTATAATGGAAAATTTCCACATTTTCCAGATCAAATCATTGTAGTTGGTCAAAATATTGGTAAGGAGTATTTAGTAGTTTAAATATTAATGATCTTTAAAATAGTGTTCTAAAATATGAAATATTTGTATTTAAAATTCTATGAATAACAAGCTCCTGAACCTATTAGTGAGCTATAGACAACACGGAAAAATACAGTGTCTCAGAGGCCAGCACACTAGCTTCCCATTCCTGGTGTGACATGACTTGACAATCTGCCACAAGCTTGTGGGAAGTGAGAAGGAAGCACATCTTGGGATTTCTTTTCACCACCACTCCTGTGAAGTCATATTTGGGAAGCAGAGATGACTAGAGTGGAGCATGTTACATTCTTGATAATCCTGTGAAGCCTGTAGAAAGAGGTGCCAATCCTCCGTCAGTGCCCAAGACACTTTCTAGTGTGCCACAGACATTACAGAAGCAGCTGTTAGGCATATGTGTAGTATGATGCTGAGCTGTGCAATGGCTCTTCTAGAAATTACAGTTTTCTGGGACCATTTCTGGTCTTGGTGTCTGATCTCACTGCAAAGATGCTTAATTTGCACAGATTGAATAGCATGGAAAGTTTTCTGAGATGCCTTGAAATTTTCGTACACCTGAAGGTGGATTTAATTGAGATTGTACTTAGTCTGTGTAGGAACATATTCACATTTGGGAACTAGGATTCTGTAATTCAAGTATATAAGTTGTTTGCGGTTTTGCCTTGCTGAAGTTTGATGAGCTGAAAATTCATAGTTCCATTTCTGGACCATAACTTTGATGCTATGGCACTGTTTATTTACTATTCTTCCCTGTCTTTTTTTCCTTTCAAACATGGTCAATAAATCCCGATTAACAAATGTATGAGCCACCTCTCACCTCACAAAGTACAGGTGTCTCTCTGTCACATAATGAGATGGTTAGTTAGACTGGAAAAAGAATTGGAAAAGTCCAGTTCCAGAGATTGCAACTGTAACAGTACTGTTAAAAAGCATATTTAACTATATGGGTCCATTGGTGAAAAAGTCACCTCAATTCTGTGAGCAAGAGCCTACTTATCCATATATTGAATGCTGGGGAAAGACTTGAAAATCAAATAATGTTGTTTATTAAGTGATTATTCATATATGCAAATATATAACTGCTTTCTGCATTTAGTAGTTCTTTGGAAAAGGGTTGCAGAAGTTCTCAGGGCTGTTCACTATTAAATATTAACTATTGAATTAACTATTGAATGTACTGTATGGGAGAACTGAAAGTCTCTCCAGTCTGCCTGAGGACCAGAGTCTCTCAGGGCTTGTATACTGAAGATATGACTGACACCAAAGGCCATATATCATGTTGTGTTTGACATCACCTCTAAGTTTTGCAAGCTTATATTCATTATTTTTTTAGCCCATTTCCTTTTGTGTAAACAAAGAAAGGATCAATCTTGAATGGTTTTGTTTTTCAAATGTTCTTTTAAAAGTTCTACGTCTAATGCAAAAAAACATTACTGGTAAAAGTTCTTAAATGTAGTATATTTAAAATGCAGCTTTAAGGTGATTTCCTGGGGATAAAAGTAACATCTTGGCCACTCCATTTTTTCTTTAAAAATTTCTTATGAGGTTTTTCCTTTTTCTTTTGCATGCCTCTCTTTCCAGGCCTTTGCATGGTGCAGATTTTCATGATTCAAGGGTTAAAAAGCCAACTTAAGGTCTATAAATCAGAAGACAGTTTTACTTATCAGAGTGCTGTTTTTTACCTCAATAGACTGCTGGTTCTGTCATTGGTGCCAGGCTCTGCCTTATCGCAAAGGCATCAGCCCTGCATAGTGGAATGCTCTTTGTTTGGATTATTTACTTCTACTATAAACAAAGATTAGAGCAAAAAATTTCAACTACGGGGCCCATGCACCGTCAAACTGTTGCTGGAAAATCACTGTTATGTGTTCCATAAAGTTGCTTGCTTTTCAAAAACACAACTGGCAATAGGACATTTGTTTTTTAATACCAGCATATTTCACACGTGGTAAGAATGATGAGGGAATGGCTTAGACTTTTTTTATCTGTAAAACCTTTTTTTTTTTTTTAAATTGCATAGTCAGTTATCAAATGTGAAACACTGTGAATGTTGTATGTATAAAAAGTGAACCACACAAAACTGGGAATTTTTAACTGATTAATTTGCCATGATTTGACTGAGATTCTTTATACTGAACATCATATGAGATTTCTAGGACAACTTTATTTCAGATAAATTGATAACAGATTACAGACAGCCTTTCTTTTATGGTGTTTCAGCATCTCCTTTTCTATTTGGAAATCAGTAAATGTTCAGAAAAACTAAAGCTGAAGAGTCAAATCATTTTCAGTCTTGAAAATTTGTTGATGTATGTTACAGTAGCAGTTAATTCCAGTATTGCTTACTGAGATCACACATCCCAGATTAACCAAAGCATTTATGGTTTTGCATTCATAACCATAGGTGGCATAACATTTTAGCTCTGGAGATGTCTGTTTGGGATGTAGGTCAAAGGCATGAGAATCTTCACCTCTATTTGTCTGCAGCTCATTTCCGGCAATTCTCTTGACCTGAAATTCAATAGTGAGTTTCTTTCTGTGAAATGTGACTTAAGCAGCAAGAAGACTGTGAATTCCCTTTCAGTTTTTCCTAGCTTTGCTCAGAAGGATGAGAATTTTTTTTTAATATTATGTTAGAGGTTCGATTCCTCAAACTATGAGAATTTTTGCTTTCCAGAGATGCCTTTTCTAAACAGATATAATTGGGCACAGAAATGTAAATCAGAAATGTAGTTGGGCTTGCATACCACCTTTGCCTTTAATGAAAGAAGTGTACAGAGAAACAAAAAAGGCTTTTCTTGTCATAAGCTATTGGAAAAGTTCTGGTTTGCTTCATAATTGAATATTGTGGAACATCCCTTTCTAGATAGCTCAACTGGAAACTGTTGAACTCCCTTTCTAGATAAAACCCCTGGAAATTAATAAGCTTCTCTCTAAATGTATTTCATGGGCTTATTGACATATTAAAAACTATATACCATATTGGTGGCACATAGATTGGCCAGTTTAATTGATTAATAATGGCACTTAAAATATTTATAAAGGCAGTATTGAGTTGGTATATATATAGACATACCATGGCAATGGGAAAATGCATTAATAAATCACCCATTTGCAAATTCTAATGATAATATAAATTATATATAGTTATATACTTCACAAATTATGTATAGTATATAACCTATACAAATGTTATAAACTTGTGCATATATCATTTATTGACTACTAAAGGGATTTTTCTGTGTCGTGAAAAGATTCTCATACCAACATGGCTCAGGGGATCATGCATATATTAAGAAGGTGGATGCCCATCTTAGTGTCATTGAAACAGTGTGTTGTATTCTGGTTTAAAAATTCTCTGGGGAAGTGTGTATTGCTATGAATATGTATTTCATTAACTAGTCCACTGACCAGATTTTACATTATTTTTTTGGACTGTGTGGGAGCAGGAAGTTAAAAACACGTACTACATCCACCTGTCTGAAACAACATTATTTTCCTCCTAAATGTCTCATTTTGTTGCTGCCATTTTGTAATAATCTGTGCAGTTTGCTTTGAGATTGGAGAAGACCACCTCCTTCCTCTGGGTGAACCATGAGAGAAATGGGTTGTATTACGCAGGATGGCAGATTAGGAGACTACAGTGGATCCTTCTGGGCTCAGTACGTCTCAGTCTTTGAGCCTCTGTCTCAGCTTCACCACCATAACTTTTGCAATTGGAAACAGCAGCCTTTCAAGCATCATGCAGGTTTTTCATTTCCATTACCTGTCTGTGGAGGGGCCTTTCTAGCAATCATGCTCTGTTTCCTACAAATGTGTGATGATTGTTATAACAGGAGAGTAACAGTCTTTCAAAATGTTTAGGGAGATACTGTGGTTGTCTGTGAATAGATGATATGATGAAGTTGGCAGAAGTTACAACTTGAGTGGCATAAAAAATGGATCATTAGGAGAAAAAAACCCAGTTAAAATAACATATTTTTCTTTGCTTTGGACAGCTTCTGTAAACAGCCTATTGTTTTTGAGTTACCACATTCAACCCACAGAGGGGAAATGGTTATACAGGCAATTGGGTAATTTCACAGTAATAATTTTTTTCCTTTTGAGAAACAATATAGTTTTCACAGGTGAAGATGCCTTTTTCTATTTGCAAATGTCTTCTTCTTTCAGGAAAACTGTTTTCCTAAGGAAAAATGCAAACAATTTTAGAGACTAACATACTCTCAGGGTGATGTTTCTGCCACATCTTCCTACCCAACTACCCCTCCCATGCTGATGCCTTGATGACTATCCTGTCCTCTTGATTGATACAAAATAGCAAAATTATGGTGTTTTGTTTTTTTCTTTTTTAGGTTTTGTACTTAAGTCTTCAAATATACTGCATCTGAAAACATTACAGAACAGAAATTTCCTACTTTGTTAGCTAGGATGTGAATGGCCTGCCTGAATACCAATACTATATGCAAGGCCTTCTGCTCCCTGAATTACCAAGTTGTGCTTTAATTTAGAAAGAGCTATCAAGATTTGTCTGTCTTCTGGAAGGACTGCCAGAATGTACCTCACAGCGTTCTAATAAAACCTGGAGAATTGTCATGGATGTCTGGCTGATTAGAGAACTTAAAATTGGATCTTTGAAGGATTTTAAAGGAATTAAGCAACCAAATTCCATTGAATTTCAATAGCAGTGATGGAAAGCCACAGGATATTCACATTGCTTACTTTAGATAACTAACACAGACGCCTACAGTTGGAACTTTGCCTAAACTGGGGAGAGGCAATGAAGATCACCTAAGTTAGGTGCCTCCAGTTAAGTAATAGCCTGATTTCGCTAAGGCTCTTTTGGTTAATGATGATTTTTTTTTTTCTTTTTAGTCCAAATATATTCTTTCCAGAGCCCCAGATTTCCCTAGGCAATGTAAATGGAGACTACTGGGGATTTCAAAATGCTTTCTTTAATGCTTTTTTTTTTTCTTCTGAGAAATGGGGAGAAGATTCTAAACCATAGCATTGTCCAAGTTTCTCCCACCTAATTTTGTGCTCCCACAAGTCTTGGATTGGACAGGCTAGCATATCGTTGGTGATTTTTTTTTTTAATTTTATTTTTTTTATTGTCCATGTCTTTCTGGGAAAAAAAACATTGGAAAGGTTTAATTTAATTTAATTAACTTTATTTCATGATTTTTCAACTATTTTAGAGATTAAAAGAACAACAGCAACAACAACAAAAGACGCATCCAAAGGAGGAAAGTTTTCATGCTCAGTAGTACAATGGATTACTTTGGGTTATTTAAATAACTCGACAATATTCTCAGTGTTGTTGCTGTTAGTAATACTTGCCTAGTGTCTGTCCAAATTCTTCTGCATGAAAGTTAACTTGAACAAAGATCTACCATACTTCTCCTGGAAAATTCTGAAGCTATTGTGGAGTGAACCTACACAGTAACATTAACTCTTCAGACAATGCTGCATGGCAATGCTGTTATTTCAAACCTGAGATGGCTGAGAAATCCCTTTTAGGCCTACCCTCTTCACTCTCAACTCTTAAGATTGTCATATTTCAGCAAATAAGCAAATATGAATCTTATCTTTCTTTTGTATACCTGCTTTTGATCAATAATTGTGACTTCTGAGAAGGAGTTAAATATTTTTTTTCTTTTTGAAATCTAGGGCAGAACAAAGCTCTTTGAACTCTCAGCACATGCTTAAAACACATGAGGGGATAGTTGTTGGCTGATTTCTGATTACATGCAAAAAGGGTAGATTTGCAGGTTGGTCTATAGACAAAAATATGCAGTTAGATGAAAGAATTAGATTATAGCTGAGCTGTGCTGAGAATACTGGACAACAGAGCAAAGGAGACTTAACAGTAATAAGATTTGTGAGTGAAGTTTTTCACCTGTAAACTGTTACCCAAAACAGCCAACTGGACCTTGTGCATCTATCAGTAAATAAGAACAATAAATGAATAAGCAGAAAATGGTGACAGAAAAAACAACCTTGTACAGCATCAGGCATTTATTTTGATGTGTAAGAGAGGAAAACTGATTGACAGCAGATACTCTGGCTTTCTCACATGGTTTAGAAAGAGATCTGCATTCTGCAGAAGTTAACTTAGCCTGAGCCCTTATTTCCATCTTCTTTAAAGCTCTTCTGTCTCCACAATTGCCAGAAGAGCTTAAGAAGAGGTATCAAGTTTCTTTGGGGAAATAGCTGGAGGGTACCCAGGGTGGGTAACGAGACACTACTGGCAGTGAAGAGCACATGCCTGTACGGTCTTTGTTTCATCATTTTGGTTTACGGGACTGTGTAGATGGTGCAATAGTTCCCATTTTCTTTAAGTCAGTTGAAACGGACATGTTCTTCAATACACAAAACTCCTGTTTTGCCAGTTACTGAGAGAGCAGAAGTGTATAAGCAAGTCTTAGTTCCGATCTCAACGAAAAGGAGACAAGGCCTGAGCAGTTTGGGAGCTTCATCCTCCCCACCTTCCCACAGCTAGAAGCATTGGGTGATGCTGTGGCAGGGGGTACAGAGAGCTGGAATTAATTTTTTTGCTGTATCTAGGCTATAGTATAAGGCTATAGTTCACTCAGATTATTTCCCTTCCTTGTAGTAGTACACCGCAACCATTTAACTTACTGCTGAGACATACTCAAGCAGCTGCAGAAGAGTTTTTGTGAAGTTGTCAATATCCTCATTACAGGGCCCCAAATAAAACCTGGTCTGTCAAAAATAAAGGATATCAATATACACAATGCATTTTATATTCTCTATGGTGGCCTTCAGACAAAGCAAGAAGTAGGAGTTCATCTAGAGAACGAGAAATAAATAGAATATAGCAGCCTACCTGTCAAGAAAGAGAAAGTGTTATTTTTGAAGATAGCTTGAAGTAATACTTGTGGTGGCTTTTTTCAGGATAGGTCTCTGTTGGGGCTCAATGCTCTCTTTGGTCTTATTTGAATGGTATTTTATCAGTCAGACAAAATAGTATTAAAGTATAATATAGTTCTGCTAAAACAGATTAGAATAAAGATTTAATATGCTACTTTCTCTGAAGACTCTGATACCCACCATGTAGTGCTGTAATAAAACGGAAACAAATGAGCCAACTCGAAGTTATGACTCTCCATGGTTTTTAGGTCTCTCATACATTTTTATAAAACATATATGAGAACTTTTGAATTGTTAAATTGGGTTATTTTTTAAAAAATGAAATTGTGTTCCAGTACAGATCTAAAGTAAAATTCTGTTTGTGGTTCTGTGTGCAGTGAGAAGTACTAGCACTTCAGCAGCATGAATTCCCTGTCTGCTGAGCAAAATTTAAAAACAAATAATTATTTTATGTAAATGAATATATGCTAAGATAATGATGTGTTCTTTAATCAGCAAGTTGCTGATCTTGCAGATTAAATATTCTATGCAAAAATGTTTCTGTTTCTAGATATTAAGATTTTTTTTGTAAGTATTGATTTACGTGAACACTAGTAAAATCTTTGTGGAGATAAGCATGTCTGAAACAAGCTAAGTGTAGCTCCTAGTGTTCACAGAAGGGTAAACAGGATGGCTTATGAGTAATAAACATACAGCTTACTTGAGTAATAATGGCAATGATTTGCCTCTGGTTTCATGCATCAAACTGAAGTGGAGTATCATCATCTTCTCCCATAAAATTATTTTTTTTTCTTCATGTAAGGCTATTGCAGGTTTGGGGATTTTGTTGTTTTTTTAAGTGATTGAATGTTTGTCATTACACTCCTACTAAATGTCTTTTCCTCTGAGACAGCAAAAAATTGCCTAAAGAGAAGGTTATTAAGGAATGACTACCAACTCTGGTAATTTAAGTTTAGCACTTGGCATTCTTTGCCTTCCAACAGCATTGTAAGTGCTGGTAGTTTATTTTTACTCCTAAGTTAGTCTTGCATCAGAACAAACATCCCTAAAATGCATTAGCCTTACAGCAAAGGAGTGGAAACCTATGAAGCAGGAAGACTTACAAAGTCTTCGGGGAAATCTTGAGTGCTTTTGGGAATGATTTATTTTCAAAGGGCTTAAGCAAAATCAGCTCCAGAAAAGACATGAATGTTTCAGGCAAGGTGCAGGGAAAAGACACTGTGGCTCCAGCATGGACTTTGCGTTCTACAAATTATTTGACTACAACCACAGAACACACCTTTGTATTTTTACAGGCACTCTTCCACAAAAGAGCACACGTTATCACGTTATCAAGGGTGTGACAGATTTTATAAGAAGCAATAAGATATAGCATTAAAAACTGTAAGTCAGGACAGTCTATGAATACATTAGGCCACTGACTAGATGAACCAGGCATAATAAGTGTAACCACGGGGATTCTTTTACTTTTAGGTCAGAAATTTTACAGGAGCAAAAGATTCAGTTTCACAGACCAGAGGGAGCGCTGGTAGACATCGGTAGGAGTGGTATTGCATCAGGACTCCCGTCTGCAAGGTTGTCTCAGCAGCACAACTGTTCCCGATGAATCATAGAATCATAGAATCATACAATCATTTAGGTTGGAAAAGACCTTCAAGATCATCGAGTCCAACCATCAACCATGCCCACTAAACCATGTCCTGAAGTACCCCATCTACTCGCTTTTTGAATACCTCCAGGGATGGTGACTCAGCCACTTCCCTGGGCAGCCTATTCCAATGTCTGACAACCCTCTCAGTAAAAACATTTTTCCTGATATCCAACCTAAATCTCCCTTGCCTCAACTTGAGGCCATTTCCTCTTGTCCTATCTCCAGCCACCTGACAGAAGAGACCAGCACCCACCTCACTACAACCCCCTTTCAGGTAGTTGTAGAGAGCTATAAGGTCTCCCCTCAGCCTCCTTTTCTCTAGACTAAACAGCCCCAGCTCCCTCAGCTGCTCCTCATAAGACTTGTGTGCCAGGCCCCTCACCAGCTTGGTTGCCCTTCTCTGGACATGCTCCAACACCTCAATGTCTTTCCTGTAGTGAGGGGCCCAAAACTGAACACAGTACTCGAGGTGCGGCCTCACCAGTGCCAAGTATGAAATTGTAGGGGAACGTGAGCAGATTCTGTTCTTAATTAGGAGTGATACCTGAAGATACCGATATTGCATAGATAAAGAGCCAGTGACAGAAAGCACATGCGCAGCTAGCAGTCAACACCATGGGAGCATAAACATTTCTGCTCTGTGTGTAAGTATGAAGAGTATGAATTTCTTTCCACAGTTCTCAGATGGACTCTGCCTCTCTTTCCCCTTTTTTCCTTTCTTTCTTTTGAAAGAGGTCAACTTAGTCTAAAAAAATATAAAAAATTTTTGCCTTTAAATTTTTACTTCACAGGTACAGTCTGCAAGCTCTACATGAGAGTATTTGTGAATGGTTATGCAAATGAGTCCTCTGATAGTATTTTCAAAAATGTGTGAGTCAGAGCTTCAGTTTTATTTTCAGAAGTGGTTTAGACACTTAAGAGTTTAAATCCTGTCCATTATTAGTGAGGTTTAGGTCCCTAAATTAAGGTCTTTCTGGGCCTTTTTACAGTTTCCTCCTATGTCTTTTATAATAATCTCGAGATAGACATTTTAGTTCTTGATGGGCATGTCCCTTAATTCTTTACCTCCTGCTTTCACTAGCAGCTGTTTAGTACAGAGGTAGCTTAACATCCCCTGATTCTTGTCATTTTCCTTGTGGTGATTCCCAAGTCAATCGGCTATTGCTTTGTCCTTGCAAGTGGAGCACAGTATGTTCTCTGAATCAAATGCTGTTTGCTTCTACAGCGAGGCCTGTTGATGATGACACCCAATATTTTTGAAGAATGACATAAAAATTCAGTTTTAAGGAAGGCCAATTACTGAGCTCCTAATTTACTCCTGTGTAGCTCTGGAGATTGTTATTACTCCCTAAAAGTAAAATTTGAAAATTGTTAGCTGGGGAGAACAGCTAGCAGGTTAATACAATGGAGGTATATCCCTCTGAAAGCTCCTTAAATCCTTCTGTTACTACCCTCCATAATCAGACATGTATATTTACTGCTGCTTAAGATTACAAGCTCTTGGAGCTCCTTGTTTGAAGAAAAATGTGAGAGATGACCTGAGACCAGTGTGTCTGGTTCTGATCTGTTGGATCAAATGGTGCTGAAGCACAATGTGTAGGTTTTGAGTAAGTAGTATATGTGACTTGATAACTGTAAAGATTTTACCCTGAAGTGTAGAGGAAGTGCTATACAGTATCTTCAAATCAGACCTATCTATTACAAGAAAAGGTGAAGGCATTCGCAGGTTATTTACAAATAGCCTTTCCTCCAACTTCTGTACATAAATATGTGTGTGGGTGCATGTGTATATTTATATACACAAGAAAAGTTATGTTTTCTTTCTATAAAACTACAATTACTGATTTAGGAAACTTTGGAGCTGGAAATGATTGAAATTCCTGGAAGGTATTTGATGGCTTGCTGTATGAATCATGGTATGAATTTTATGCAGCAGTTAAATAAAATAGTCATAAGATATTCCAGACAGTAAACTGAATCAGGTCTATGGTTCATGATGGAATGAGGGCTACATGCTCTGGGTTCTTTTGAAGTACAAATGGATGACAAGTAGCAAGATGTTTCTCCCTGTTAGTGGATGAGTGTACTGGAGTGCAAAGTTCTGCAGTACAGATGGAGCTATGTATCCTAACAGTGAGTCTTAGTGTCTTCACCCTCAAATATTTGTATTTAGATTCATTTGGAAGTCTTGACTTGTGCATGCTTTTAGCATTATGACCACAGACTTTGAACAGTACTGATGTAAATAAATGAAGTTTCACCCCTTAATTTTGTTGTAACAAATATGATTTTATCTATATCTTTCTTTAGGGTTTTGTTGATAGAAACTGTTGAGTTCTCAATTGCTTTCTATTGTTTGACCAAATTACTGTTTTAGGGTTTGGTTTTCTTGAAAGGAACTTTAAAAAAAAGAAAAGGAAATACAATGCTAATTGCAATGAGTGATAAGCCATGTGGCTGTGTTCACCCTTTCATAGATCAAGTGAAAATGTACAATACAGTTTTACCAGGTAAGTAATGCCCTGTTGCTTTCCTCAGCATTTAAAACCCCAGTAGCTTTATCAACTGAACATGCACATTCCTTGATTTCAAATTATGGTACGTGAACCTTAGAGCATACAGGTTTCTTAAGGTGTGTTGAAAGAGTATATAAATTCCTAGAGTAAAAATTATTTGTCTGGTAAAAGTTAGGGAAGCTGAAAATATTCTCTGTGGATTTTACCAAGTTGCAGATTCAGTCTCTTCCAACCTGAGCAAATGCTAGCAGAAATTTTAAGAAGCCTTCTTCAAGATATACAGTCAAGCAAGCTTTACAGTCCTCTTTCTGTTGCGACCTGTGCATTGGCCACTATGAGCTCATTACATTTTATACCACAAACCTTGTAAAAGTAAGATTAAGTTTATGCAGACTTTCTCAGAAAGTAGGAATTTTCTTTACCGGCAGTTAGCTAGAGTTTGTAATAGTCTGTGCTTTGTTGCTCTTTAGAAATGAAATGTCTTCCAAAGCAATTTGCTCTGGAGAGCTTACAAACTTCATGTGGTTGTCTGCAAACCTACCATACTTCTTTAAGAGTTAATAACTCAAAACTTTCAGATATTAAATCTGTCATCATAGAGATAACTGAACATTTTTAATATGGCATGACAGGAATAGTATATATGATGGTCCATAGAAAAATTTTCACAAATGTCATGAATGAAACATTTTAAAATTCCTAGATTATAATTTCATTAATAGCAAGAAATGTCTGAAAGTGCAGCAGGTATTTTCCATGGTAAAAGTTTGCCTTCTCTGGTTATCTTCAAATTACTCAACAGAAACAGTAGTTTAAAGACTCTGGACCAGAGATCAGAAATATCTGGAGAGGAAAATATCTGTTTATTTTCTACACAAACAGCTAGAGGAATTTAAACCTGCAAATTTTTAATTAATGGTGTTTTAACTTAACTAAACATAGTTGACCAGAAGTTCTATAGCAGAATGGTCACCCAGAGAAAACCTTTGCAGTTTTGTGATTGCAAGTAATTAATGATACTGCAGTGTTCACAAGACATTGTGAGATATAGGAAAACCCATGAATTCTGGAATAATCTTAATTATTTGCCACCGGATATAGTAAAGATTTAATGAAAACCTCTGTAGACCAAGATATTCCTCTAAAATATGTCTCCTAGGTTTCAGTAACAATCCTTCTTCCACAAAATCAGGACAGTTTAAAATTTGTGCGATATACAAAATGTTACCACATAGAGTATAGATATAGTCACCCATTCTCTTCAAACATATGGGGGAGTATATATTTTGTTCCCTTATGGGCAACTTCTTTAGCATTACTGTATTTCCTGAGACATGAACAGTATCTTTAAAAAAAAAAAAAAAAAAAGAAAAAGAAAAAAGGGCAGCATACTGCACATGCCAGCTAGCTCTGTTTTTTAACACATGATTATTTTATTGGGGTGTAAATTAATTAATGGTGAAATAAGATCCTGTGTGACACTCAAAGTTGTGTTGAGTAGCACAGAGTTTAAATATTTTAGTTTTACAACTCTGTTATGCTGGCAGCAAACAATAGCATCTCAGTGAAGTCAGCATATGAACACTGCTTGTGATGACATCTGGAAGGCTTGTTTTATCTATAAGCACAGTTGTAGACAAATGAAAGCAGACAGATGTAAGGCTGGTGTGGCATCTTCGCCTCAAGCATTCTCTGGCTGTACATTTTCCAGTGTGTCAAAAGCAGGGAGCTTTTTTCTGGAATAAAAACATTCTGTCACATCTGTACACCAACTACTGTGCTGCCTTCTCTGAGCTCTGAGGTGTAAAATGGCAGATATTGTTCAAAATTTAACTAAAAGCCAAATTTCAAAATGTGGAGAACTACCTGAGTGTTTGGAGTGTGAGTCACCAAGGGACAATAAAAAGCACAAATTATGAGCTTACATTGCTAATCTTATTAATTCTGCCTGGTAGGGAGGTGGTGTTGGTGTTCATGGCAAGGATATGCTGATATTTCTAAGAGTACCTTTCACACTGATATTTCATTTGAGTAACAGATGCATTTGAGGGAGGATGAGAAAAAATGCCATCTGTGTAGTGTGGTCTATGAATGCCGCATCCTTTAAAAAGGGTAGCCTGAATCTTAGCACAAGTCATACTCTTTATGTGGAGTGACACTCTTAACAGGCCTGATGCTCTTCTGTGTAGATTAATTTTCTGAAGAGAAAAATACTATGTGTTTGCAGGAGATAAGCAGGGAGGAAAGGGTAGGCATTATTGTGTGTGAGTTTTTTTTTTTTTTTTTTTAATGAATTGCTTTGCTGTAGTTTTCACCAGGGATCCTAGCTGATACAAGTAGTAAAACGCACTGCACCTGCTATGGTGCATGCAATTCAGGCACAAGTCTCTGGAGGTTCATGGATGAAATACTCCATCCAGTGTATGTGTCACCTAAGCTTTTGCTAATTGCGTTTAAATGTATTTTTTTAGAGAACTGGAAACTCTGGATAGGATGTTGCCTTTGCTAGAAAGGTTTCACGTATTGTACCCTCAGCTAAGCAAAAAAAAAAGTATATCGAGCATTGGTAGATTTAAGTCAGCAATAACAAAAACTGCAGAGAAATAAGATAACGGCAATCAGGAGAAAAGTCCAGAATCCCTCGCCGACACTTTTGACTTTCTCGGTATCCTTTGCCTGAATAGAAGCTGGCTGCTTTCCATTGCAGCATATCTTTCTACTGTGGAAGAATCAGTAGCAAAAGGTGGTGAAGTGCACAAGTTTTTTAGTAATAAAGAATCATAATGCTATTAACCTGGGAAATACACAGTTGTCCATTTCCTGTTTGTCCCCACCGCAGTACCATCAATCTATTCAGAGTGCTTTGTATTCAGAGCCCAAGGGCCCCAGATAAGTGCCTTTGTGTACATAAAATGGCACTTTTTTGTTTTACATGCTGTTAGCATAGGGCAAAGGAAGTGAGTGTGTAATCGCATATGTACAGCAAATAGCCATTTGTACCTGCAAGGAGCAAATGGGCCCACTCAAATGGATTGGTCGGCCTTTAATAGCACTTGAGTGAGCTGATAGGCAGACATAGATGTACCTGTTACACCAGAGACCTGAGGCCCTTGTACCTTTGCATGACTTTTCACTTAAAAACTACTGTTTGTGGTTCAGTGGCTCCATCACTCTATTTGTGTTCCTTTGCTTGTAAGACCATGGACTTCTCCTGAGAGTCCTGGTTTCTAAAAATTTAATGCTGTAATGCTGACCCCTTGGTAATGTTCCCATATTGGAAAGCACATTAGCCTTAACTTGAAGGATGTATTTTAACAGCCAGCAGTAAATATTTTACTTTGTTCTTCTCAGCATGTTTTTGTCTGTTTGTTTTTTTTTTTTTTTTAAATGTCAAAACTACAACATAAGAAGCAAATCCTATAGGCTGACCACAGACCATAGTTTCACAGCCACTAAAATTTCATGTCTCATCACCTAGTTGATTGAGCGGAGGAGCAAAGATGTAGAGACTGCAAAAGATGTAGGTACACACATGTACACTGACAGATTATCAGTCACCTATACAAAAGAAAATAATTAAAACTGATATTCTGTGATTTGGTGGTCGTGTTATTACTGCAGTAATTTTGTTGCATTATGATAGCAAACATTTTCACTTTTTCAGGTTCATATTTCTGGCCTTTTCAGAATTTCTAGAGTGAGAGCAAGTAGACAAACATGTTGCTTTGACCTGTGTATGATACATTGCAAACCAACTGAAAACCCATCTGAGACCAGAACTACTGTAATTTGCTTACAATTGACTGATCTTTTGCTTCCAATACAATAAATCCACTTTTCCCTGCTTATTATATTAACTGGATTTTGTGGTTTTAAGAAACATTTTTGAAGTCTCTTTTCTGTAGCATTTTTATTAGTGTCCCACACAGCTAATTGGCAACAAATTTTAATTGTAAAACTTGCTGTAGTTTTTTTTCATAGCTATCTGTCTTTTTAATATTTATTATTTAAATTATGGTAATATTCAGAGGCCCAAACTCAGAATTTGAGCATGCCTATGCTAACAGCAATGAAAACATACAGTCAGTACAGGGCTACCTATATATATCAAAAGTACTTTGGTGAATTTATTTTCATGTGTGATTTGATAAGTACAGGAAATTAATATTGTGAGTAAACAGCTGTTGGAAACTTCATTGACTATTACGGATTTGATTCTCCCTATTTTTCTTGCATTATATAGGAATAGTTAATCATTAATTAATGTAAAATTTTATCCAACTTATGGGGGACTATCTCAGAAGGACTGTTCTGTCTGGAAGAGTGAAGAAAGCTGAATACAGACTTGCTATTTTGTGTAGTGTGGACAGTGTGCTATGAGCTTAAAATAATGTAGCCTTTAACAGACACATGCTGATAACAGTTTAGTACTGGACTTTCTTATCTTTGCATGTTGACTGTGGGTTTTTATGGCATTCTTATAAAGATGGGGTTTTTTGTTTCCACTGCAGTGGAGAGCTAGTGGTACACCTGCAAAGATGATCTTTAAAGCTAGAGGACTTTTTTGTGTGTTCATCATAAGCATAATCCAGCAATCTGGCATAATTTAGTATGACTGGCAACATCTTTTAAAAGGAGAACCTCAGAGCTGAGGTACAGCAGCAGCAGATACTGCAGGTCATCACAGACAAATTTTCAGTATGGCCGTGTTGTGGTTTAACCCCAGCTGGTAACTAAGCAACACACAGTCGCTCACCCACCCCCACCACCCCCCAGCCAAGTGGGATGGGGGAGAGAATTGGGGGGGGTGGGGGTGGGGGTGGTAATACTCATGGGTTGAGATACGAACAGTTTAATAGAACAGAAAGGAAAAAACTAATAATGATAAAGATTACAATAATGAAATGACAACAACAATAAGAGGATTGGAATATACAAAACAAGTGATGCACAATGCAATTGCTCATCACTCGCCAACCGATGCCCAGTTAGTTCCCAAGCAGCAATTCCCCCAGGCCAGCTCCCCCCAGTTTATATACTAGACATGACATCACATGGTTGGAATAGCCCTTTGGCCACTTTGGGTCAGCTGTCCTGGCTGTCCCCCCCCCCCCCAGCTTCTTGTGCCCCTCCAGCCTTCTTGCTGGCTGGGCATGAGAAGCTGGAAAATCCTTGACTTAGTCTAAACATTACTTAGCAACAACAGAAAAAATCAGTGTGTTATCAACATTGTTCTCATACTGAACCCAAAATTAAATCTATATCAGCTACTAGAAAGAAAATTAACTCTATCCCAGCTGAAACCAGGACGGGCCATATGTGCCATGCTCGGTACCTGCCCACGCTTTGGGTCTCATTCTTGTCAGACACATTACTGCTTTCTGCATCGCAATTTCATTGGTTTCTGTTGAGCTGAGTACAAATGATATAGACTCTTACCCAGGGTCTGATTCCAATCAGTTTTACCTTTAGTTAGTTTGAACTTTCCCCTGCTGCTAACTTGCACTGGCACCAAACATTCATGTACTTATTGTGACTGGAGTCTGGGAATTTAAACATGGAAAAATGGTCTTAGCCCATGTGAGAAAGCTGGGATTTTTTTAATTCCCTTTTGTCATCACCAAACACCGTGAGTAATTTCCCCTTTATTTTTTTTTCCTCAACAGAAAAGCAATTCATTATATAGCTTTACCTTTACAGATGGGCTGGCAGGAGAGTTGAAAATCCGTCACACCTCATGCATTATAGTAAGATAAGTTCTTCTTCTAGTAGATGAGGATGTATAAACATACACACTCACCACACCCCCCCTAATATTAGGGTATCGTGCTTTTATTTTCCCTATAGTGGAATGAAACTAACCTTCTGTGTCTTCATCTGTGCCCTCAGCTTTGTCCTGCTTAGCTCAGCCAGTAGCTGTCAATAGTCTGGGAATGGTGTTTCTTCTCCCTTACACTAAGTGACAAGCTCTTTTTTCTTATTAAAAAAGCAGATTTATTCGAATACATAGTATGATCATTTAGGTGGTACAAAACCACGTTTGCATCCTTACGATGTGCTCTGGTACAGTCCACCAGCATCCATGTGGCTAATTTAGGTCTTGTGCTTCCTCAGCTAAAAAGCACCTGTACAGGAGATGATCTACACTTATTACATCTAACAGTCCTTTCATCTTATAATTTGCATTAAAAGATGTTTTTAGGCAGAACATTCTGTGTTCACTGAAGGATAAGATCAGAGATTAAGTAATAGACTATCCTGGAAAAAGGCAGCAATTTAGACTCTTTCTGCCTGAGTGTTCTGAGTTTGGGTATTTTCCTTTTTGTCTTCCACATATTTCCAGTCTGATTCATTTCTCCCTTGTGCTGATATAAATCAGTAACAACTTATATTTACATGTCTGCAAGTGAGATACACCTCAGACTCAGTAGTTCCCATGGCTTGCAGAATTTCAGTGTTTTAAACAAATGCCAGCCACGGGTCTCTGTAAGGAAACTGGTGTTAATAGAGTTTGGATGGAAGCACCCCATAATGCAGTCAGGTGCTGCGGTGACTCTCCGTTTTATGAATAAGTACCTGATTTTTATTGGTTCTGCCACATTTCTGTGGCTATCTTGGCAACTTTGGGAAGAGTGTCTCAGGCCTAGTACATTTTGTGTAGAAAGGTGTATTCAGTCGTTCTGCTTGGTAGAAGTGAGTAGGTGGCCAGGACATAGCTGGAGAAGTGTGAAGAAACAAAAGTACAACAGCAGGAGCAAAAATGAGAGGAATGAGGAACAAAAGGTTTATAAATTTCAGTATTGCTACTATATTTATACTTTATCTTATAAGACATTTCTATGATTCAATTAGACCTGCAATTAGTCCACTGTAGGTCAGAGATACTGGGGTGCAGCCTAGGAAGGTTATTACCCTATTGAGTTGTACTTATCTCATGTTAATTAATGTATTATTTATCTGCATTACCATTCACTTTATGAATATGGTAGTTATTTTTTGCCTGTATGAAATCTCAAGATATTTTGACATTATTTTTGTTGCAGTCAGGGATGGGCTGACTGACTTTTTCGTTGCATTCCCTATAGCAGTAGACATGGTTGTACCCATAACTCAGGTACTGCAGCTCCCTCCACACAGACTTCTTCACACACAATCAGAGTGTCTAGGGGTGCTCTGGACAGGACCTGATTTAAGCTAATCTGGTTCACTGTGAGAGGGTAAGCACGAAGACTAGGTATGTTGTGAATCTGAGATTGAACATGATTTTGAAATAAATCTCTCTTGTTTGCCTTATTGACAGTGGTATTTCATTCCAGAGATCACACTCATTTTTACTTTCATTGCTTTACGTTTAAAGTGTTTAGTAGCCATATTGCCAGCCAGTGGGTACAGACTCACTGGGACCAGAAGATGCTTTTGATCCTTTAAGAATTCCTAATTGGTTTTGTATGATACATTTGGCAGAAGATTTATCCAAACCCATTAATTCAATACTGGTAAGGAAATGGACTGTAATGATGGTAAAGATGATTATCAGAGAAGGGGTAAATACATTTGGCATACATCCTTGTACTTCATTATTTGCACACAAATATCAGTACAACTTGGACAACAGCATGGGAGGACACGTCACCATGTGTCCTCGTAGAGGAAATTACTTCCTTTTGAATTTTCAATAAGGACTTCAAACATCAGAAGATTTTTATATTTATAAAGCCCAGCAGTCTCTTCATAGGGAATATTGCAATCAAAATTAGAGTATGAAACCCATGTCAGTCCCTTTTAAGTCTGGAAAAAATAAATGTGATAGTTTGAAAATACTAATATTTTCCCAGAATGAATATGAGGTGAAAATTTGAAGAAATTTGAACGCTTTTGAATAACGAGAGATCTGAATCTAATCAGATTAGATTTTTGTTGATTAAAGCACAGAAAATTCTAGTTTTTAAATCCAGTGAAAATAAAGTAGTATATGGAGACCTTCTACATGGAAACATTTATACAAAATGTGAGTTATAAGGGAAAGTCTTTCAACATTTATGCACGGCATTAAGAAAACAAAAGCTTTGAAGCTGTGCCTCGTTTGTTTGGTGACACAATAGCAGGTGGGTCAGGCTGATTGCTGTCAGGCCTGAGTGCATTTGAAGTTGAACCCCTCTTGGCAGGGGCCCAGAAGGACTCTTTCTTCCTACTTTGGCTCATGCAAAATTATCATATATGCTCTCTAGTCATTGACTCAGGCCAAACAAACACGATCTCACTTACGCAGGAGAAAAGGGCATACATGCTTTATGCACACAGCAAAAAAGTGTGCATTTAGGCCTGGACTCGGGAAGGGCTCAGGTTCAAGCTTTCTCTTCAGTCCTAATCCAAGGCAAGTTTGAGGTTATGCACTTGTTTCCACTGGCTTCATTAAGACCAGATTTGACCCCTAACGTTTTTAGCATGTCATTATTTAGTAAAATCTTTAGCAAAGCATATAGCCATGGCTTAAGAATTCTTCCTAGAGACTTAAGAAGAGCTGACTGTAAATACTGATAAGCTGTATCTTAAATGACTGCTTGCCTTAGCTCCCTAATATATATTTGAATTAATTATACCTGTCTTGTTACATATTTTTAATAAACAAATTTCTTGCTGTTGTAATCTTAACTTTACATATTTATTTAGCAGTATTTTGAGTAGTATTTTAACAAAAAATTGTTTGTGATTTGATATAGTGGAGCTTTGGAAGGAGTCATGAAGACATGCAAAACTGTGATCTAATACTCTTCGAAAAAAACCCCGAAAAACAAAAAACAAACAACCCTAAAACAACTTGGATCCTATCAGGCTTGAACAATAGCATAAAGTATACTTATGTGCTAAAGATAAATATTTCAGTAAAGAAATTTGCAGTTCATAAGAGTGTTCAACTACAGTGGAAAAAAACAAGTTTAAACCAAGCTGTTATTTTAGAAGAATAACGGACTCTACAGATGCTATGCTTGTGAGAGGAGAGGCACAATGATCTGTATTTCTGATCTACAGGGTAACAAGATGATCAAGATGCTATATAGTTTTAGTAGCATAAGGTCAGTGTTTACCCGGGCTCCCATTGCTGAAAACTGAGAGATAAGCTGCAGCTGAAGCAAATCATCTAAATGTTCAAGAGATTTCAGATTTTAAGACCTGCTTCAGTCTTCAGATTTTGCTTTGTTACAAAATAGTTCAGTCATCTAGTATATAGGCTTTAAGCTGTCTTTAGAATGACAGTTGTACCATCAGCAACTGGATTGCTTAAGTAAGTGAGCAGTGATAAGTATTAAAACAATTCTTAACACTGAGGAATAGTTAAAATGTATAGTTTTCGCCTTAATTTTGAATTCCTAATTAGTTGCTATTGAATTAGATTTTTACTGTTTATATAAAATCCAGATGGTAGCATATGCTTGTACTTTTGGTACTTGTCTTTATACATGTGCATGTTTGCAATCTGTAATTTGAATCCAAAGCTTTAGGAGTCAACCTCTTTCTACTCTATCATGCAAGTGAACTTTTGAGCCAATGCTAAAAATTATTATCAGGACATTTAAAATATATTGTTATGCCTGAACCATGTTATTACTGAAGCCTTTTTACACCACTCAAGTGATTAAAAAAAAAAAAGTAAATGCAATTAGCATTTTCTGGTTTATATATTTTTTCACAGGAGGAATGAAATTTTTTAAACTTTTTTCTGCTGCCACCTGCACTGTCAACATTTAACTTTGCAGTAAAAATGAAAGGTTTCTTACAAAAAGCTGCACTCATGTCTACTGTTCATGGAAAGATCTGGGGAAGAAATAAGAGCAAGCAAAATATGAATGCTGTTTCACTTGGCATACAATTCCAGTAAGCTGGGATGAGTGCTTCTAACTTCCTAACTGGTGAGTTTGGCCTGCATAATTTATAATAAAACAATTTGACATTGAGATTGGGAATCACTGGCAGACCGTAGAAGGTAGGTGCAGTATGCCTTAAGTCTTGTTAGAAGGCCTATTTGTATGTTAAGGAGAAATGACGAGCTATGATCATTGGACTGATCTGCAACATGAACGAATTTGTACATTTGCTTAGCATCATCACTACTCCTGCATTTTGTCTGCAAAATCTAAACTCAAAAGATACATAATTTTGCAAAATCAAAACCACCCATAGCTTTTCTCTTCTCTAGTGACCAAAGAAACTATTAAGGAAAATAAATTTAAATGATTTATAGGGAGATGGCATTGAGAAACAGCTCCGGGTATAACTTTAGGAGTTGCGAGGTTATCGTTATTCTGCTGTCCTCCAGGTTCTCACTGCAGTACAGTACAGGCTTTAAAGATTGTTCTTTCCTTTTGAGCAGTGGCTCTTAGTGTAGTTTTCTCTGTTGCATGGTAAAATATTCCCAACATGCATCCTGAATTGCACTGAGGAATCAGGATAAAAGACAATGTTTGATTTATTAATTTCTAGTGGATTAGAACTACAAATGTTTGCTGTGTTTTTAATTTGAGAAGTAGAGAGAATCACAGCAGCTTTTAATTATGCATTTTGTGTAATGCAGCCCTGAATAGAGCAGAGCAAAATTAAAATTGTGGATCAAATGCTAAATCTGAGTAGTGACTGAAGTGAGCTGTAGTGTGATGCTAATGGTTTTGCGTCTTCCTGACATTATGTCAATAATAGCTCTAATCACATTAAAGAGAGAGCCCATTAGCTTATTCTCTTCGGCAGCATGCACCATAGCAACATATTGTGAGCCTTGAAGTAACTTGAAATTTCTTTCAAAAGCATTGCTGTCTATGAGCTAAGAAGGGTGTGGTATTAAACATCATAATAAAAAACCCCTAAACCTAGGAAAGCCTTCTCTGTATCTTCTTAATTAAGCCTCTGTTAGCTTCCATTTAATTTAAGAACTTGAATTTATACTCGTTGCCTGATTTAAGTAATTTTAGTGAGGATCCATGACAGTTTTGTGAGACAGAGTGATTCTTACACTGACTGTACCTGAAAAATTACCTTTTACAGGTTTTGAACTTAAGGGCAGGGACCTTCTCAGTCACATTTATTAAATGATTTTTCTGCCAACCTGTTCCAGCATGCAGCATTGCTTTTATATTATTATATGTGCATAGAAAAACTGCAACCATATTGACCAACTTTCCCTTGTTGTCCATTTAGCATTCCCTTCAGAATTTGCCACAGACTAAATAGATGGTTGTTCATAAACCAAAGCAAAGCAAAGGAAAACAAAAAAAACCAAAACAGAACAACGACAAAACATGCTTTTATTCAGTCAGATTGATCCACAAAGATCAGGTTTAAGTCCAGTTATACTGGAAAAATATTGTTTGAACTCCTTTGAAGATGACAGAATTGTTCAAATTTATACCAGCATGAATCAGAGGAGAGAGCCAAATTCTGGCCTTGGATGCTCACACATATTTCTTGTCTACTTCAGTAGAGACTGCAGGGTTTTATGTGTGGTGGCAAATTTGACCACTGTATCCCTAGCCCTTTCTCGGCTGGCTCAGCTCATCGGCAACTGACTTCTTCCATCTCCCACCACAGGCTGCTTGTCATGGCTCATACAAGCTCTTTTTCTTCTCTAGCCTGTGCTCTTAGATACAGTCTATGCTTTGTTGGCGTCTCTATTTCTCTTCAGGTCTCAGGTGAAAACATTCCTTTTACCTGTGCCTCTTAATTTCTCCCTCTGCTGTTATTTACAATATCAGTGTAACACTAGGATGTAAGTCTGTGCACATTTTAGGATACAGCTTGTTTGAAAGATACTATACTAAATAAAACTGTATTTTATGTCTGCACAGAGAACTATATCCTGGGTATCCCCCTAACATATCTATAAATCATTCACCACATAAATGACTGATTCCGTTTGATACCAATTTTTGTTTCCGTTACTGGTTTTGTAGGATGTTTTATTTCTGTTGCATCACAAATAGTAAATTACCAGGAAAAAAAAAGATATTTGAAACTAATCCAAGTTACAGCAAGGGACCAACTGCTGTAGGGAGACCGATCTCCCAGTATCAGGTTTAGGCATTCTCATTAACTTGCTTTGTCCATAGGAAGGAAATAGGTTTAGCTATGTTTGGTGAACTTCGTGTTCAGACAGATAGCAGAAGAAACAGTCAATAGCAAGGAACTGGGAAGGTCTGATCCAGTATGCATTTACACACATGGGTGGCCTCAGTGAATGCAACTGAACTGGTTTACCTCAGAAATATTATTCATTGAGACAGAGCAAGGTTCAGCTATGGCTTAAGTCACATGCATTTTGATTATCTGAAACTTTTCAGTCATTTGCATACATCTAAGAATTAACTGAGGTGCAGAACAAAAGACAGAATCCATTGTTTTAAATTAAATATGCAGGGTTTCACACTTTACTTGAAGTCTTACTTTTCTTCTTGTACTTGTGGAGAAATCTTACCTTGCTTATCTTACTTTAATCAAAAGAAATGTCATATTTAACAAGAAATTTATTATTTTAGGAAATAAACAAATAAATGCTAGGGGAGGAAATTTTATCCAGTTCAGCTAGAGCAGAATAATTTATTTTGAGGTTTTGCAAGTATTTACTATGTAATAAAAAATTGAAATTGTTAGAAAAAACGCCTTATAAAACAATACACCCTGATACATAATAGCTTATGAGATTCTTCAAAGTACTACACACTTCATAATTCTGCAATTTGTTTATCAACTGGTTTTGGAGTATTTAAGTGGAACAGTGAGAGTAAAGTTATTTTCTGCCCACCACATGCCATAATTCTCCCTATCAAATATGAACCATCAAGGCAACAAAAAAAAATACCAAGCCTGGGTAAGATCTCTAACTACTATAACTTATATCATTTTTATGGGCCAAACCTTTTCACTAACTTTTTGGTTCAGAAGATCCAATTCTGTCCTAGGGCTTGCAAAGGGGAAAAAAGAAAATCATTAAAGGAAGAAAAGTTGGAGGAATTTACAGAAAGCACATATGTGCAACTGGGTTCTTGTTTTCTCTTGACATATGCACAAAATGCAAGTAATGCTTATGAATCATTTCATTGTGCACCACTGAAATAATGGATATCAAGGGTCACACTTTCAAAGGTATCTCAGCTTGGACTGCAGAGGAAAGGGGTCAGTTTGCTTTGTATGCATATATATAACTGGTGACCACCATATATGCACCAGGCAAAACGTATTCCCGTGCGTTCAAACTTCAGATGTGTTTTCAAAAGCACATGTCCAACATTTTAGATTTCTAACATAAGTACATCTTTGAGTCACTCTCAGACCTACCAAACTCCTGCCATTTACAGTTGATAGAAAGGAGAGCTCCTGCTGCACCTCCTCTCTGCACATTTGTATAGTGTCTTTGTAGTTCTCGTGGTGACATTGCCTTTACATGTGTTGCGTGGAGTCACTAGTGAATGATAAAAAAAGCAGTGTGTCCTTTCTATCCCCACAAACTTGTTGCCAATAAAACTGACAAAAGCCAGGGTAGATTCTTTCATGTTCCATCATTTTGACAGTAGATTGCTACTTCCCCCCTCTTTTCAAAATGTTAAATTTTTAACTACTGTGTCATTTGGCACATAACCTTTCTAATGGCAAGGATTTCAGATGGAATTTATGGTTGCCACTCTACTTCCACACTAGGTCTTGGTGTGTATGCATGAGAGCCAGTACCAAGATATTTCATTCCTATTGCATTGCTATGCAGTCCAGATTCCTACACTACTACCAAGTTCTCTGTATAGATACTGGAAGTATTGTGTGATCTTGTGAGAATTTTTTGTAAAATGTTTGCAAAAAGTTGCATTGTTTCTTAATTATTGCATGATTTGAGGTGACTGCCTGTGCGAGGACAATGTTTCACAGCTGTTGCTTGAAATTAAGACTTATTTTTTATTTATCTGTCTATTGTGAATAATAACAGCAGAAAAAATATACTTGGATGCCTCATTGTATCAGCATCTGATAATGTTTGGACATGTGGACAGAGTGTTAATGGTGAAAGATACGATTTTGGGTAGATAAGCTTATTCCAAATTAATTTTAACTTGTGTTATAGATATGTAGCGACATGAAAAAAACCCAGCCCTTAATAATACACTTTGCTGGTCCTTCTTACTGACAGTATCATCAGAATTAAAGAAACACACAGAAAAAGAAGAGGCTGCAACACAGCAAAAACTCTCTGTATTATTTTATCAGTGAATAATGGGGTGTAAGAGGGCATTGAAGGTCACTAATGTTGTTAGCATTTTTCTCTGTTGATACCCAGCCTCAGAGTGTGAAGTATACAGAAATCTAATCTCCTTGTTTCCAGCACTCACACCTTTTCCTAACTGTTGTCTGTATTTTATATCTGTGTCTAGAAATTAACTGATTCAGGCCCCAGTTGCATAAGCATAACCTACATGACCCGTTTTACATCAGCAAGTAGTTGCACTGCCTGCTTGTCTAAGTCAAGTTAAAATAATTGCAAATGTGCAAGACTGAAATTTTGAATTTTGAATATGAGCTCTTTTAAATAAAAGAGAAAAGGAAGTAGATGTGTTAAGCACTGTTGTTCAGACAAAGTCAATGTTCTATACTTCCAGCAGTTTCTAAACAGGTTTTGGACAAGTGCTGTAGGTATGTGGGTGGATTTATTCCTGGAAAAATTTATAAAATAGGGTTGAAACAAATTCTAGAAAAGTGGCCTCTCCCTCTCCTTCTCTTTCTCTCCCTTTTCACTCTCATTCTCCCTCTTTTTCTTTTGCTTCCTCTCTCTCCCCCCTCTTTTCTTTTCCTTTCTCTCTCTTACTCTTTTTCTTTCTCCCCCTCCCAACATGTAAACCACCAGCAGTCATGCACTGTAAATTCATAAAAGGTGGGAATATTTCTAGCTCTCTGGCAGGTAGAAGACATTGTTACAGGCTGAATACACTTATATCTGAATAAATTCCCAGGGAGGCTGAGAACCACTGACATGGTAGGTATGTAAAACCATGTAACTGACATCAAGGCCTGTTGCACTTGTGTAGCCTTATTGAATCAGTGGAGCGCTCAGTCCCCAGTGAGGCAGATGTCACCAGCATCTGCATTCCTGACAAGCAGCTACACCTGAGGTTCAGGGGACACTTACATACTTCTGCTGAGCCCTGTGTCACTGAGGCTTCATCACAGGCTTTGAAAAGTATATTTTCCAAACTAAAACAGCAGCTTACATGTGTTGATTAGGTGTAGTGGAAGGAGTCATTAGCGTGCAAGTTCTTTAGCTATGGTGTCTCTTTAAGTGTCAGAAGTGTTGTGCTTGGACTCCAATTGAGATTGGTTGTCCTGATGATAACATCATACAGACACTAAATAATTTTAAAATATGTCAAGTGGATTGTGACTGTCTTACATTTACTCTGAAGTTTATCTTGAACATGACATATCCCATCCCCCTTTCTTTCTTTGTTTGTCAATTAGTTTCATCTTGTTTGAAAGTCCTGTATGGCACAGGAGAGAAGGACGGTTTTTCTTACTCCAGTCCAAATATAATAGCAGTCAAGTCACACACAACACAAAATCCAAGCCAGATAAATGAAGTGACAGAAGAGCACCATAAGAAGCCATTGTATATCCCGTAAAAAAAACACCAAAACATTCAGATATAATAAAGTCCGAGAAGTGATGATTAAAGAACTTTAAATAATAGGTAGAGTTCTCTAGGAAATGTAGACAAAATGCATGAAATGTGTGTGTGTGTGTATGTGTGCATAATTATTTTAAAGCTGGATACTGTTGTCTTGGTTTATTGCTCTTCGATCCTGAGGCTGACCTAACACTATGCCTTGCAATACATGCCTGTATTTCTTGAGCCCTGGCTAATACGTGGGCTTCTTGTGGTGAGTCTGAAATTCCACTGCAGGGTTTGAGTGGAGAAACTCTTGTGGTTTATGGCATCATCAGTACCTTGAGATGGAAATGGGGCTTTATGGAAATCAATCTTCCTTAGAGGGCCCTGTACAATACAAAGTGCTTAAAAAATACTAAGTGAATGCTGCTTTTACTGTTCTGGCATTGGCCCAGCCACTGCTTGCTTATGGATGGTTATACTATAGGTGGGTGTTCTGCAGCCACAGCTCTCACCACTCTGGTTGAAAAATAGGAAAAAGAGGTGGGTGAATGGTTGCAGAGGGAGTAGGCTATTGCTTTATCCTCTCTTCTAATTCTCACACATAGTTTTTACCTCTTCTTTCCAAACCTCACCTGTCCAGCTGCTGTGAAAATGCAGCTTCATTCTTCATCTCCATGTGTTATTTTCCCTCCTAAAACTGCACTTCAGGAAGAACAAAGCATGGCTTTAACCTTATTATACTACATCTTGTGTCAAAGGTTGTTCATAAGTCATGTAGTACCTATAGTGCCTTCTTTGTGTGAGTGTAAGTTCAGTGTTTTTCACTCCCTCAGATCAGTAAAAGAGCAGGTCTAAGCCACTGCATTACTGCATGTTTTGACCTACTGCTGCTGCTGTTTGCTATGTCCTTGCTGCTATGTGTGTACCACAGTATAACTGTTTAACTATGCTCACACTGCTGTGATGTTCCTATGGTGAATTCTGCATAGTAATTTGATTTGATTAATGGATTTTAGAAGGCGTGGTCCCCTCCTTCAAGCTCATGTGGATTGAGACCACCATGTTATAGGTAACCTTGCCTGTTTAGCTCTACCAAATTGAATTAATTACTCTGTAGTTCACTAAAGAAAAAATGTAGAAAACAATTCCAGGAGTTGATCACATAACAACGCTAATGTTGCATTTCTAATGACTTGGCAGCAATCATTTCTGACTAAGACGACTGCAAGACATACAGGTATGTTTTAAGTAACTTATAAATGATGACTCCATTTACTGTGAGTTTTACAGATGCCTCTAGAGGTCTGACCCTTACAGTCCTATGTGGGCAAAATCGACACTGGCTTGCAGTCTTCAGTTCCCATTTGCCTTTTTCAAGATTGAAGGAGTATGGCCTTCCGTCTATACAAGATGTTCTGTGTTACTATCACTGTTGATCCAAGCTCAGTTGGTCTGTCTGTGAGCAACGAATCTGAAAGTCTTACTTCCTTCACAAAACTGTTTAAACAGTTTCATTTCAGACAGTACCTTTTAACTGGTTAACAGCAGTGAGCTCCTGGGATTGTCAAAGTGCTCAGTCTTTTCCGAGGAGAGAAGGAATCAGCAGCTCAAATATAATTAACCTTCCATTCTCAATGCAAACTGCCACGCATAGGAGCTCTGCAGTCTATTAGTGAAGTTATAACGGCCAACAGGCAGAGGCAAAATTGGTCAAAAAGTTGGCTGCTGCTGTCATATTTTTAGAATTATGATTAATGACACTAATAATGTGGATGATTACTGATATGTGTATCTCCTGCAGTTTATCATATTGCACTGGCTGCCTACGTCCACAATAAACATGATGCTATCATTTACCTCTTTATTGAAGGCAATCCTTCTCTTGAAGGAGCACATTCTAATTACTTTGTAATGTTTTATGTCTTAAACATTTTGCAGCTCTGGACCTTGCCAACTGCTTCATGTCTACCATTGATTAATTACAGAATGTTTAATCAAAATTTAGAACCTAATGCAGTCATTTATGAGTGTGCTGCAGTGCCAAGATTGTTAGGCTGCCGTCCCAAGCTTGGAGAGTGCTGGGTTCAAATTAAATCCCAGAAATGTGGAAGATGCCAAAGATTTTACCTTGAGTGGTTTGAGTTTAAAATCTTACTTCAGTTCATGAATGACAGGCACCCACCCAAAATGACAGGTCTTTCTTATGCATGTATGTGTTCTTGCGTGTTCCTATTACATTTTTCTTCTATAAATGTCTTCATTTTTCCATTTATGCCATTGTTGCTGCAGTTGCTGCTCAGCTCTTTCACAAGCCTTCCTTGCTGCTAGAGCTCTTGCAAACACCAGTCAAGAGAGTGTAGTTTTGAAGTGGTTAAACAAGTGAAAAATAATTTGCAGGGACAAATACATAAGTTTTTTTTTAATGTGGATTTTTATGGTACTGTCATACAACCATTCACCGTTGAAGTTAAGTGTTTTTTTAATACCATTACTGAACTGCTGAAATGGATGCTAATATAGCTTGGAGTGCTAATGTCAAATTCTGGTAATAAAAAAGACAGACTGCTGAATGAAATAATTTCAAGTAAAAAATAGAACAAAAGTGCTCTCACTCTCGCTCTCCACTTTTATTGAATTGGGACTGACTGAGCCAATTGCTTTAGAAGTCTGTAAAACACAATTACTAGTGAGCTGACTGACCCAGCAGTGCCCCTTC